>NW_007247752.1:0-72462 GCF_000164805.1 Carlito syrichta | reverse complement strand
TCCCCAGAGAGATATTTGATACTGTTAATCCCATCCCCCTCCCCCCCATAGTTTCCCAGTACTGTCAGTCATTTTCTTATAGTATTACATTGGATGTTCAAGGTCCATTATATGAGTGAGAACATGTGATACTCGGATCTTTGTTTCTGTGAGAGGTCACTCAGTATTATAGACTCTAGTTCCATCCAGGTTGCTGCGAAATTCATGATTTTGTTCTTTTTTATGGCTGTGTAGTATTCCATTGTGTATATGTACCACATTTTAAAAATCCAGTCCTCTTTCGATGGGCAGCATGGTTGTTTCCAGGTTCTTGCTATTGTGAACAACGCTGCGATAAACATACGTGTGCAGGTATCTTTTTTATAGAGTGATTTGAGTTCTTCAGGGTATATTCCCAGTAGAGGGATTGCGGGGTCATATGGAAGGTCGATTTTTAGAGCTTTTAGGAATCGCCACACTGCTTTCCACAGAGGTTGCACTAGTTTACATTCCCACCAACAGTGTAGAAGTGTTCCCTTTTCGCCACACCCTCTCCAGCAGCTGTTATTTTTTGAGTTGTTGATAATTGCCATTCTGACTGGAGTTAGGTGGTATCTCAGTGTGGTTTTGATTTGCATCTGCATTATTTAAAAATTAAAATAAATTAAAATCAAAGGCTGGCAGCTGGGGAGGAAGGTGATGGGACCAAGTGAACTGACATTTGTTTAACCCCCAAGGGCTCCATCTTTTCCAACATGCTATGCAGTGATGGGCAACCATGTTTCTTCTGTGGTTGGTATTGAGGGGACTCTGGAGTCTGTCGTCTACACATAGTCGCCTTTGTGATTTTTTGGATATGCTTCCCAACTGTAAAATAAGCTCTTAATCACCCACAGCACCTTCTATTCTTTCATGATTAACTACGCATTCTCAATTATGACAGGTTCTCACTAGTGAACTGTTTTGGCATTGTTCAGTGGCTGTCAGACCTCTGACAAACACCAACACATGCCCGGAGGGAAATCTCTGTTTGTGGTACATCCTCTGGTCAAAATTCTGTAGCTCATATCATAAAAGAATCATTTACATAGGTTCTTTTTATATTATAGATCTTAGACTACCCTCTGGAGAGTCATTAGACATTGGTAAATATATAATATTGTACTCCCAGAGAACATTTTATGGAGCTGTCCTTATAAGAAGCAGCTTCATCATAAATCAATGTTTGCAAATCCATAGAGAGAGAGAGAGAGAGAAAGAGAGTTCAGATTTGCAGTTTATATTTTTTGCAGTATTATTGAAATGGATTGCAACTTTTGGCAAATTGGTTACTCTTTACCCTTGGTTTTCTAATCTAAAAATGGAGAAAAATGGAGGGGAGGGGGGAGAGAGAAGGAGAGAAGAAGAAGGAAGAGGAGAGGCAGCCAGAGAGAGAAGGGGAGAGGAAAAAGGAAAATGGAGGCGGGAGAAGGGAGAGGAGGAGAAGGAGGAAGAAGAGAGTGTGAGCCTTGAATGCAGAGAGAGGTGAATGCAGGCTGCGGGCAATGTGAGATGGGGAGAGAGGCATCTGGTTACATTGGTTTTCATTTTCAAAATTTAGTTTATTGTCTGCTGTTTTTTTTTTCCTCAAGATAGAACTTTCTTGTGGTTAGCATTAAGCTAAAATGGAAGAAGGGAGGAGAAACAGCGAGGACAGGGCAGATGTGTCTTTCTAGTCCTGATCTCCTCTCCCTTCTCCACGCGATATGACCAGCTTTGTAGTGGAAGGCGTTGAGACGGTAAGCACGTCAGCTCTCTTTCACTTCCAGGCCCTGCTGGTCACAGATGTTGTCAAGACTAGAGGGGTTACATGCACACAACCTTTCCCTTCCCAAGTCTAGTCCCATCTCATCACTTTCTCCTTCCCAAGTTTTTAATTTTGGGGGCAGGCAGTGGTTATAATATTTGATTTTCAGAAAAACTGGGAAATTTACAGTGGTCCAGAAAAACAGAGAAATCATCAACTTGTGATTTAGCAAGTGAGAAGAATTTTAAAAAAGGAAAACATTTGATTGCTTTGTTAGTACAGATAATGACTGCTTCAATGAATAGAGTATAAAGAAAATATTTATTGTGCTGACTTTCTTATAGAAAAATTGATTGCAACCAAACCACAAAAATCCTGCAATTAAAGCCTATCTTCCAGGATTCAGAGATTGTCAACAAGTAGAATTATGTCTGTCTGTCCTGAAAGGATTTGATATTTTTACAACCAGTACTGATCTGTCTTATTATAACTGATTACATCGGACTACTTAAATCCCAGTGGAGAACATCCTCATAAAATGGTATCTAATCAGTCTGATGAAGCATGACCAGCATGTCACTGTATAATGGGTTACATCTTGGAAGCTGGGCCACTAAAAATAAATTTCACTCTTGCAGTTGTCTCTTTCTCTGAGTCAACATGCTGCAAAAATTCCTATGTACTTGGTTAAAGACTTATGTAACATCTGCAAATCCATGGTTAGCTCCTTACTAGTTTAGTAAATATTTGATCCGAGTTTTTAAAATAAAATCGATTATTTAGAAGATTAAAGTTAACAGTTGAGAAAATTGCTTTGTCTTTTATCTTTAATTTAAGAATTTAAGGTTATGTTTGTAAGTTCTTTAGATCAAATATAGAACATCTCAGAATTCACTAAGTCTCCTGACCCCAGGCTGATTCCTGGTGACCTTGTTAAGATTTTTAAAAAATCTGGATTTTATCATTTGTTTCTAGGATGTTTAAAAAATGACATTTACACACAATTAAGTCTCATCATCTGCAAAATGTTGTAACAATCACTGTTTCACAATATTACATGTGATACTATGCCAGAGAGTCAGCTTAGACCATGATGTACAACACTGCTCTCAGCAAAGCTTTTATTGCCAGTTCCAGTAATAATTGGCATGCACGAACATAAAAATTAGATAGTAACTGTTCAATTTGAACTTTTATGAGCTCCTAAAAAGTGACTCGTTATTGTACAAAAATGGAGAATTTTAACATTTAGTTTGTGAGACAAAGAACATCAATAGACCAACTCATATCTGTAGCAGGCAAGCCCAGATTATGTTTAACCACAAAGACACATGAGAACCCTTACTGATAACAGTTCATATGGTGCTTTTATTTTCTGTCTTCAGATATGTAATTTTTCCCCATAATTTTAAGAATAATTCCAATCAAGTAAGAATGCATATGCAACATGATTAACAAACCACCTGCATTTTGAACAGATGTTGATATTGCGATTTTTATTAATTTTTTCCTCATAAAGTGATTTGGAGTGCAGCAGGACCTTACTGAATTCTTTTTGCCACTTAGAACTCCCACCAAAGCCAGTGGGCGTTGTGCTCTCATGCCAACCTCTTTAATGCACCATGTGGTGTCAACTGAGTAGAAAGGGAAACACAATGCAGTGACAGGAACAAAACTTATGAGATCTTATGTCTTCAAGTAATCTTTTTCCAATGACACTCTAAATGTACATAACAAAATAAAATAATAATTTCAGTGGATCTGAATCTTGAACTTGGTTCATTATGTTGCTTATTTAAATTTGGATTGACTGAAAATTTAATCTTTATGAAGAGAGTTAAACAATCAATATTAATTTAATAATATTATTAATAAAGTAATTATTAACATTGTTTAGAGGTTTATTATTTTCTAAAGATAAAAAAATTATTTTGTGTGTGTTTTCTAGTTTGATATACATAATAATTATGTACAAGTGCATCAGTTTTTTCTTCATTGTATTATTGAATTTCCCAAAATAGTGGCTGTGCAGATGGCATTTTCATACTTCTTTTCTGTATTATAATGCCTTAAAATCATAAACCAAAATGCAGATTTGGTAAACAATGAAATGTTTCTGTTTAAATTTCATTTCATAGAGCTTACCCTTGTGATCCGTGATTTCAACTAGCTAGTTGTTGTTTCAGAGTTCTTGCCACAAATAGGTAACTCTTGTTTTCTGACCAATAACATAAAGATAGCTGCCACCATATCTGATATTGATCCCTTGAGACTCTTGAAAGTGGTTTTCTGAAAGGAAGTGTCATCGGAAGTTAAAAACATGCTGTTTCTATTCCTACCATAGCGCAAGGCTTCAGAAGCTGAAGCCTGAACCAGAAACCAGATTTCTTTTTTTGATGTCTTTGAAGGAAAGAAAGAACAAAGGACAAGAAAAGACAAGAGGGGTCTGAGTTAGTAAGAGCTAGGCAGGATTCACTACACACCAACGTGCTTCAGAAGTGTTAATAAGCACTTCCCTATGGACAATTAGAGCATAGAGGGGCAGAAGGAATTGGTTTAAAATGCATAAGCAGCCGAAGATGTCAGATATTATCATCTCAGTTTCCCAGTAGTTTCTTGATGGGCCTAAGCTATGTGAACCACAGTGAAAATTTAATCTCTATGTAAACATGAAGTGAGTTAAGCAATCAATATTAGTTTAATATTATTACTATTATTATTATTATTATTATTATTTGAGTTGGAGTCTCACTCTGTCGCCCAGACTGGAGTGCAGTGGCCGCTCCCGGCCACCGCAGCCTCGACCTGCTGGGCTCCGGCAATCCTTCCGCCTCAGCCTTCCATGTAGCCGGAATAACAGGCATGAGCTACCATGCCCGGCTGATTTTTTGATTTATTGTAGAGATGACGTCTCGCTGCCCAGGCGGGTCTCGAACCCGCAGGCTCAGGCAATCCACTCACCTCAGCCTCTCAAAGGCGCGGGATTACAGACTGAGCCACCGAGCCCGGCTAATAATATTATTAATAAAGCAATTATTAACATTGTTTAAGGGTTTATTATTTTCAAAACATTGTTTTGTGTATGTTTTCTAGTTTGATATCCATAATAATCTCAGGTGCCAGCATTACTGAGGAGGAAACTGAGACATAAGAAGGGTAAATATCCAACATCGAGCAAGTACTTCAGGCCAGTGCTTGGTTTTAAACCCAGAAAGTCTGACTACAATCTGGATGGTCAGCATCGCATGTAACTGCCTTTGTGTCTAAAGGACTGGAAGCAGAGAAGAAAGTTTGATCATTTCTAGCATCTTGAAAGTAAACTACAACCCAGGTGTCAAGGCCAGGACTTTGCCAAATGGCTGCATTAGAGAAACAATCCATTCTGTTTTGCTCTTATAGACTTTGTCTTACCTTTCCCTATAATTTTCATATTTCCATCTTTTCTATTTTAATTTCTGATATTCTTTCACCTAAAACAATTATTTTCTGGAACAGTACAATATTTTAGATACTGCCTAATGTCTTTAAATGTGCTTTGATATTGTGTAAATATAGTCAAAAAAAGTAGAGAATTGTGGTATTGATGTGAAGTTTTTCAACGGGAAAATTTCAAAGAATCTTAGATTATTCAAATAATTGTCTAAAAATTCTGTTTTACTTATTTTTGGTTGAACTGAACGGATTTTTGACTTTTACTATGTATGTGTAGTAGTTATGTCACTGAAAAAAAAAAATATCTTGTGACATGGAAAAGTCTTGACACAATCTAGCCAGCTACTTTTCTCATGATGTTCTTCGAATGTCCAGGGGGCACTCGCCTCAGTCATCAATGCTGTCCTCTCTTTTGTTCACACTTTTCCCACTTCATATTATTCCTTCATGGACCTTACTTGAGCTGTCTTTCCAAATACATGTATATAAAATAAATGTTTATATATTGAAAATATATAAACATTGAAAGTTGAAAATTGTGTACACTCTCATCAGTGAAAGGGCTCGTTGGTACTGATAGTCACACTGGTAGCAATTTTCTATATATTTAATAAATAAAATCTACATTTTGGAAAATGATGAGGAGAAAAGTTATTCATTTATCAAATACTTAGGGTAGAATACATTAAAGAGATGAGACCATTAAAGGTAGAATTTAGGGTTTCCAAGGCTCAAAGAGTGGAGATAATTTTATCTTTAAAATCTTTAAAAATATTTTTGTTATGTGACACTTTTTTTTAGAGATACAGATCACTTGAAAGCTGAGAAAAAGAACATTTGAAAATTTCAGAAGAGCACAAAGGAGAAAGTAAACCTCACCCATAGCCCCTTGATCCTCAATCTCAACCTTGAAAGAAAACCTACTAATACATTTTTGATAAAGAGTCTTTCAACTCTTTTCATATACATGTATATATACATTTTCATATTTCCATCTTTTCTATTTTAATTTCTGATAGTCTTTCGCCTAAAACAATTATTTTCTGGCATAGTATAATATTTTAGATTATACATATATATGAAAAAATATAATGTAGCTACAATTTTTATCTTATTTTTTCTCATTTGAATATTTCATAATATTTTCTTATATTGACTATTCTTCTATAGTAAGATCATTAACTTTTTTGTAACTGTTGTTGCTCTGGCAGTCTGTTGTAGCCTATTATTATGGGTTATGTTTTCCCCCCCACAAAAAAAGGGTATGTTGGAGCCCTAATCACCAGTATCTCAGAATGTGCCTGTTTTTGGAGAGAAGATCTTTTTGGAGCTAAGCAAGTTAAGATGAGGCCATTAGGGTGGGTTCTAATTCAGTATGATTTATGTCCTTATAAAAAAGGGAAATTTGGGTGTGTGTGTGCATGCACACACACATACACACACACATACACACTCACACACATACAGATTGAGAGAAAGAGAGAGAAATCAAGAGGAGGTACAGACATAGATCAGGATAATGAGTCTACAAGCCAAGGAATGCCAATTATAACACACAACAGAGTTTTCCTCATAGTCCTCTGATGGAACCAATTCTGTGGATACTTCCTACTTGGATTCCTAGCCTCCAGATCTTGGAGAAAATACATTTCTGACATTTAAACTTCCCAGTTTGTGGTATTTTGTTGTGGCAGCCAGAGGATCCAGATACACTGATGGACCTCCTCTGAGTAATGTGTTTAGACTTAGGAAGAAAACTAGGATTAAAGAAGGAATTGTATTGAAATACAGTTATATTAAGATTTTATAAATATGTTGGGATATTATAACAATTGACAATTTGTCTAAGATTAACTATGCTCTCAGTAGATTTAGGAACTAAAAAGTAACTACATAATTATGTAGTAGCTTCCATAATTCAAAATAGTCATATATGTATGAGTTATTGGTGACAACAATATTGTTATATAAAAATACTGTGATTTCTAAAGCTGACAATGTTGTAAGTGTTGCCAAAATTACTGTGGTTTGTTTTCTCTAGTCATATTTGAAATTATGGTCAGGTGTTAATGACAATAAGCATGTCACAATTGTATCATTAGCTGCAGAAAAAGCTTTTAATAAAATCCAGCATCCTTTCTAATAAAAACCTTCAAACACCTCGTTATAGCGGGAGCATACCTCAAAATAGAAAGTGCCATTTATGATAAATCCACAGCTAAACGGACAAAAACTGGAAACATTTTCCCTGAAAACTGGAACAAGTCTGCCCATTCTCACCCCTCTTATTCAACATTGTGTTGGAAGACCTAACTCGGGCAATTAAACAAGAGAAGGAAATCAGGGTTATCCAAATAGGAAAAGAGGAAGACAAGTTATCCCTCTTTGATAACGATATGATTCTATACCTTGAAAATCCAAGAGAATCTGTCAAAAACCTGCTTGCACTGATAAAGAACTTTGGCAAAATCTCAGGGTACAAAATAAATGCAAAAGACAGTTGCATTCAAATACACCAACAACAAGCAGGCAGAGACCCAAATAAAAAGCACAATCCCATTCACAATATCCACCAAAAAAACCCCACAAAAAACTTCGAAATCTTCCTAACCAGAGAAGTGAAAGACCTTTACAATGAGAATTACAAAAGACTCCTCAAAGAAATCCAAGAAGGCACAAACAAATGGAAAAATATTCCGTGCTCATGGATAGGAAGAATCAACATTGTTAAGATGATCCTATCAAAGGCAACCTACAGATTCAACGCAATACCCATCAAGTTACCAACATCATTCTTCTCAGGCCTGGAAATGACAATACAGAAATTCATATGGAAATATAAATGACCATGAACAGCCAAAACAATCCTTAGCAAAAGAAACAAAGCAGGAGGTATCACACTTCTACACTTCAAACTTTACTATAAGGCTACCGTAATCAAAACAGCCTGTATTGGTATTGGTACGGGCATATAGACCAATGGAACAGGATAGAGATTCCAGAAGAAAAGCCTCAATTTCTCAACCATCTCATCTTTGACAAAGTCGCCAACAAAAACCACTGGGGAGAGGAGAACCTATGTAGTAAATGGCACTGGGAAAACTGGCTAATCACATGCAGAAGATTGAAACAGATCCCTAACTATCACCATACACAAAAATTAACTCTAAATGGATTGATGACCTAAACATAAAACCTCAAACTATAAGAATCTTAGAAAATGCAGGAGACACCCTTATGGAAATTGGAATTGGCAACCAATTCCTGATCAGAACCCTAAGTGCCCAGACAGTAAGAAAGAAGATAGACAAGTGGGACCTCATCAAACTGATGAGCTTCTGCAAAGCCAAAGAAACTATCAAGAGAGAAGGGAGACAGCCCACAGAATGGGAAAAAATATTTGCCAACTGTATATTTGACAAAGTCTAACATTTAAGCTCTACAAGGAACTCAAGTGTGCTGAAAGGAAAAAAACCAAACAGTCCCTTTAAAAAGTGGTCAAAAGACATGAATAGACACTTCTCAAAAAAAGATATAAGGGCAGCCAATAGACACATGAAAAAGTGCTCAGTCTCACTCATCATCAGAGAAATGCAAATCAAAACCACTTTGAGATACCACCTAACCCCAGTAAGAATGGCCATCATTAATTAAATAAACAACAACAGATGTTGACGAGGATGTGGAAGAAAAGGAACGCTTCTACACTGCTGGTAAGAATGCAGACTAGTACAACCTCTTTGGAAGACAATGTGGCGATTTCTGAAAGAACTAGAAATTGACCTTCCATATGACCCAGCAATTCCCCTATTCCCCAGAGGAACTCAAATCATTCTACAAAAAAGATACCTGCACACATATGTTTGTTCCAGCTCTATTCACAATAGCAAAAACATGGAACAAACATTGCTGCCCATCGAAGCTGGACTGGATAAAAAAATGTGGTATGTATACACAATGGAATATTATGCAGTCATAAAGAAGGGCAAACGTAGACTTCACAGCAACTTGATGGATTTAGAGTCGATCATACTCAGTGATCTATTATAGAAACAAAGAACAGAGTACCATATGTTCCCATTCATAAGCGGACCTTGAACATTTATAATACTATAAGAAAGGCATTGGCCATGTAAGGAACTGTCAGGGGAGGGTGGTGGAATTGGCAGTTGGAAACTGCAAGGGGAGGGAGGGGCACACCTCATCAACAAAGGTATCTGCATAATCAACGTCTGTATACCTAATCTAGGATAGTACCCCACATCTTTATAATAAAAATAAAAAGTAAAATAAAAGTCAAAAAATGAAAAAGTAAATAAAAATAAAAAATTTGTCCTTTGTGAAAGTCAAAAAAGAAAAAAAATGTCATTTTTTTTTAAAGTCAGGTTCATGGACATTGTGTGAAGGACCCTCATTCTACAATGTGATTTTTATATTGTTCTATATGACAATGTCCTTGATTGTAGGGTCCATAGATTGTAAATAGTAGACACTCAATGAAAAGATAACACATTTCTCAGTTTCAGCTTTAAAACACTGAGTCAAGGGAATCCAATCATTCATATGACTTCCACTGCAAAATGCATTACCTTCAGCCCAGATGGTTCAAATTTTAAGTTCCTGTCTCTATGTACCTGCTGGGTATTTTCACTAGAATGTCCTGCAGGGGCCTCAAACTCGACATGCACTAATCTCATTATTCTACTTATAGTATTAACCCTTGTTTCCTAGAAAAGAGAGCCCAAGACAAGGGTTTTCATGCTACCACTGTCTTGTGAGTGCTCCTGGGAAGCCAGAGTGAAGACAAAAGCAAGTCCGTCAGAAGAGCAAGGGCATGCACATGTGGATACAGTCTCAGATTCAGCAAGTTCCAGTTGTGGCTCAGTTTCACATGAGCAACTGTTCATCTTCCAGAAGGCAGTATGAAACTACTGTACCTTGGAATAGTCTACAGGGAATGAGGGAAGAGAAAAGAAGAATGTGTCTTCTGGATCTTCTTATCTCCTCTCTCTTACTGAAGAGTTTTCCCAATGTTTTCCCAAGAGTTTTCCCAATTCTTAACTCACCAGCTATGTAGGTTGTGTTACTCATCCCCTCCAGAAGACCAGATTCTACCACAGTTCCAGTAGATTCAAGCCACAGATGACAACCGGCAGGGTCAACCCCAGGACAATCCTGTCTTTGACCTGTAGCTTCACAGGTTCACATAGGTAAAGCTATGCTCATGTGTGGGCACTGAGTGGGCTCCCACTGGAGCCACAGGGTAAAAAATAATTCCCAGGACTGGAGGCAGGGGACATGTGTCATGAGGCATAATGTAGGGTGTCCTCAGGGCGTGCCACCGGCAATTTGGAAGATCAGCAACAGCTGGTGCAAACAGCCCAGTGGCCAAGCAAATTGCTTACTACAATGTTCTGCTTGTCCACGGTCTCAAAGGCAGAGATGGAACCCAGTAAACCTTTGTCCAGTGAAAATAAAATCTTCATTCTGGCTGACCCACATGTGCTGGGTTCAGGTGGTTCTTCTGGAGGGGCACTGAGCAAAAACCATGGTGGGGAAATCTGGGGAAATGTGTAGACTAAATCTGGCATATTACTTTTCCATCTTTCCTTCAAAACCTTCTCTTTTCTTTTTAATCCTACTGAATATAAACTCTAAGATAGTCAACAGATTAGACACATACTTTAAGCACAAGCCTTTAACTAAGCCAGAGGATTGGATCAAATCAAGCATGCTTAACAGCAGGTTCTTCAAAACAGGGGAAAGCACCGTGAATGACAAGAGCTGTGGTATCAACTCTCCTTTAGTTTTTTTCTCTCATCTCTTACTCCAGAGAAAGTCAATTTCGTGGGCCAGGCATTCTTCCTCTTGAGATGGATGATGTGGTATTTTCTAGAACACGCTTTATTTGCACTGGGCATCCTGTCCTCTTCTGGTAAAGAGAAAGTATTAGAAAAGTTGGGACGGGTAGCCACAGTTCATTAACTTCAGCAACCCATTTTCAGAGGCCCTGAACTTCCTCCCTAGAGAACTGTGGCATGCCTCCCTTTGTAGGAAGCAAACTCAGAAAGATTGCCTGTGGCTAGCTCAACCACTGTCCATTGTACCAGAACTTTTGAGATGACTGCCTTTAAGTCAATTAATGGCGTCCAAGAGATAATGGGTAGTTGGTTTTATTCTTCTTGAAATTTGTATTGCATTTGGAGGCCCTGTTTGATGCCTGCCTCTCAGCCTCAGATTATATAGTCTTTTGGTTTTGGGTAGGCTGCCTGTCCTTTCCTACAATGCTCCCCTCCATTCTCCCATGAAGTGTGCAAGACTAGGGGTTAGAGTTCAGAGTTAAACCAGCTTGAGCATCTCTGACACATGTATTCTGAGTCTGTGTATCCTTCTTCTCTTCCTTGTGAATTACTCAAATAATGTCTGCTCTTGCTTTCTAGACCCTTGCCGGGTGTTTTCACTTAGAGGGGCTCCTGCTGAGCCATGCTGTGGGGTCCAGTTGACCTTGAGATAAGGGAGCTTCACCTAATGCTGACATGACTGTTAGTACCTTATCACATAAGGTTTTAGTTGTTTATTATCTTCCATGTTATTTTTCAGCATAAATGAACTCAGAGGAGCCCCCTTGTTGGTCCCATTGGCATATCTCCCAGGGACACGGTCTTCACAGATAGAGGCAGGCCAGCCCACCCCCGCAGGGCTCCCACTTTCTTGAGGTGGTAATGGAATAATCTTCTTACATAAAAGCATTGTAAGTGTGCATTCCATTTCTTCCCCACATGGCCCCATTTAATAACCCATCCCCTCCCCCATCTGAGTTAATTACTGGTTACAACCTTAGTGTAAATAAGTTTGCTTGTACTGCCCATGAACTGTTGCTCATCTTCTTGCTAGTGGATAGGATAGAAACCAAGGAGTAGAGCCTGAGTTTAATGTTAAATATCATCTTGGATAGTCCTCAAGGCATTAGAGAGAGTGCTTACATTAAAACATCTACAGATCACTTTGACATTCACAGATTGTTTCACCAAGGACCCTCGCGTTGGCCTGAGATGTGCAGGCTATTCATATTTCAGGAAGAGCTTGTCATTACTTCAAGGCAAACCAGCAAATTATCCTCCAGCAGGAACTCAAGGCTCCATGGATACATCTGTAAACTTGCAATAGTTTTGCTTCAGCTTTTACTCCTCTGCCTGTCCAGTTCCATTTGAGCTGGAGTTTTGCTCTATTGTATTTGGCAAAAATCTAATAGTTGGGTGGGAGATTTTGTGAGTATGTCCCTGTTGGGGTTTACACCGTACAACTTATCAAGACAACGACTAAATAATAAAAGATACTATATGTCTTTTAGAATATTCTTTCTAATTTTTCTGAGATATCTCATTTCCCTCAATATATAATGATTATTTTAGAAAAGGAGTCAAATGTAAATAATTTGAATCATATTCACGAAATTAGAGCTTTTATTCTTGATATTTACCAGATTCTTGGAACACTCCTGGGAAGACCACTGAGTAGCAGCTTTTGAAATCAGTGGAGTTCCTTAAACACCAGAGAAATCTGCCCAGTATTGAAGTGGAATTAAGGTTAAAAAAAATACCTTTATCAAAACCTTCAAAAGTTCTTTTCTCAAATAGATTTTCCTGTAGGCTGTTAGAGGCTACAGACTTCAAAACATTTAAGGATTCAGTTGGGATCATTAATGGATTTTATATTTAATTTGATTTCTAGACCATTTATTTCTCAGTAGACAAATTGGGAGTATATATGCAAGAAAGTCATGAAGGGGGCAATTATTGTTGGTCTTTGTCTTTCCTGAACAAATGTGGAGGAGATTAGTTTTAAAAAGAAGGTAAAGATTCATATACATTTTAGTTTTAACAAATTCTGTCATATTGAAGTTATTTAATCTTCCTTGCATCTAATTTATGAATGGAGGAGTAATTTGTTAATATAGAACATATTTCCTGACTTTATTTCTGGGCCATCTATTTTCCTGCCTGCAGACTGTAGGCAGCCTTTGTCATTTTAATGTGCTTTCTTGAGAAGAATCTTCAACAAGTATCAATGAGTGACTCAATGTTATGTTTTCGTTCTCAAGATTGTACGTATTCTCTTATCGAGTCTAATGTCTACATGGTTAATGTCTACAAGGCACTAAAACATACATTTTATAATCTCTTGGACAATTGAGCGCTTTATCTTCTGGTATCCCAAGATTAAACTCTAGGTATTATCTTATCCAGTCAAAAACCCTCCTGCTATTCTGTGATGCAAACACAAAGCAAGTATATTGATCTTACCTGACAAGTCTAGATGTTGGTTCAGATACTAAGGGATGTGCAAATAATCCTTTCTCCAAGTGTTTACTCTTTCTCCACAGAAAACAATACATTTGCTGGAATTTTATGAAGGTGCAGTTTCTTTTTTAAAACTGTGCACCAATTCATTGTATTGTAATGATCTGTTGCAGACTATAGAGTTGTTAATCATGAACAAAAGTTTATGCTTGTATATCTTTATGAAATTTTGAGTTACTGTTTCTCTATATTTTAGTTGGAATAAAATAATATTTTTTTAGAGGAAGAATCATAAAATGATTTGTACTGGTTGATTCAGATAATTCAAAATCATACTATTTAAATAATGGGTGACACCGTTTTTAGGGTAAGAGTGGTAAAACATCACACAGGAACCATTTAGCCAGCACTGGGGAGCATAGAAATGGGGACAGAAATCGTTTGTGGTGTTAGGCTGGGGGAGTCATTCAGCATTCGTGGCTAGATGGAGTGGCACTTTCTTGAGAAGAATCTTCAGAAAACATCAGTGAGTGACTGAGTGCTATGTTTTGTTCTCAAGATTTGTACATATTCTCTTATCTGGTCTAATGTCTATATGGTTAATGTCTACAAGGCACTAAAACATACATTTTATAATCTCTTGGACAATTGAGCAGTTTAATGTCTTGGAACATCACAACTTCATGGAATTTCATGAATTGATGTCCAGGCAGGATTCACTGCATGGCATCGTGTGAACATAGAGAGAGAATTTGCTCATGCATGATGATGATATTTTCACATTTAGAAGACATTTCTTTTGCAACCCAAATGCTGTCACCTCAGAAGCAGAATACGATGAGTGACTTCCCGGCTTCAGGAACGCAGCACAGCAGTCTACAGAAGGAACCAAGGAGTATAATAAGCAAATAATGCAAAAGACAACAAGCCAAATACGTTCTACCATTGCCCACGATTGGTAAAGGATTCAGCTCATTTTGCAGAGGGCTCTGTAGATTAAACTCCAACTCAAAAATGTACAGCTTGATCAGTAAATTTTGCAAATGACTTTACAGATGAGGGATGCCATTTGACAGTGAAGATGCACTTCCATTGCTGGAGCATTTAAAAAATCTGCAGCTGATATGCACTGCGAAACAGAAGCAGGTGCCGGATCTGCTTCCAGTTAAAAGAAATCAGCAGAGTATTCATATTCACTAAGAGCACAGTTTAAAAGAAGTGTAAATTATGTACAGTACATGGCTTAATTATTACATTCTGAAAGTCAATTAGCAAAGCAGCAGCCATCTGACAGGTACAATGTGAGACTAAAGGAGGAAATTCGAGCTTTATCGGTAGTGATGATGACACTGGTCATCCAGTTTCTCTAGACTTTACCCTGGACCACAGTCATCCTCCCCTGGACAGTGGCATATAGGAGATAAGTGCCTCTTTGACATTAGCTGGCAAAGAAAGAGGAAGAAAGAGAGAGAAGAAGGGAGAGAGAGGAAGAGAGAGAGGGATGACAAGAGAGGGGAAGGGAGGGAGAGAGGAATAGGGAGAGACAGAGAGGGGACAGAGAAAAAGGGAGGGAAAGGGGGGAAAGAAGGAGAGAGAGGGTGAGGGAGGGAAGGATGAGGAAGGTGGGAGAAAGGGAGGTTGACACAGTTTCAGGTCTTTGCAAATTCCTGTGGCCTTCTTCATGGCTGGAATGCTTAACACATCACTTCGATTGTAGAAAGAGTTGCCCCCAAGTATTACCCTTTAGTGCACAGCCTCCCTGTCCTCTGGCAAGTATGTTCAATGTGTGTCTGGACATGGGACCAGACAGATTCTAACCTCCAGTCTTAGTGTTTTCTCTGAATTACTGACTTGCTTATCAAGTTGTCTCATGGCAGCCATGCTTGGAGATTTCACCAATTCCCAAATAGAATGTTTGAAGATTCTTGATTTTTCTCTCTGCTTACATTCTCATCCAGTCACACTCTCTGCTGCAATCGTTTTTCCCCTTTTAGGAATCTATCCTCATCATCCTCTCAGTTACTCAGGTCAGAAGTATAAGTGCCAGCCTTGATTAATCATTCTCCTTATGCATTGCATCCAGTGTATCAGCTCTGCCTCTCAATTTTTTCCACCCAAATAAGTCTCAAAAATAGTCATCTTTATGAAATGTTGCTAACATCCTTTCTGTCTTAATCTTTTAGACTGTTATAACAAAAAATTCTTTCTAGCAAAAACAAAAAAAGTATTTCTTACGGTTCTGAAAAAAGTCAAAGATTAAGGTGCAGTGGGTCTGGTGTCTGGCTAGGGCCCTTTTCTGGATGGCGGACTGTTGTCTTCTCTCTGTGTCCTCACATGGTAGCAGGGGCAAGGTTTCCTTCTGGGTCTCTTTTATAAAGATACTAATCCTATTCATGAGGGCTCCTCATATCTGACCACCTCCCAGAGTTTCCACCTCCTTATGCCATCACGTTGGGCAACAGGTTTCAATGTATGAATTAGGAGGATTTCAACATATGAACAGACGTTCCATCTACAGCACTTTCTTTCAGGTCAACACCTTCTCTCAATAGGAACAGTGAAGAATCTTCTTGTGTGTTTACTTGGTCCCCTTCAAGCCACTTTCTGAGATTTAAGAACTCTTTTGGCTGTGACAAGACCTTGACTGCCTTGTCCCCCTTCCTCTCGCTCACTGTGTTTCTGAGCTGTTTTTACTTCTCAAATTTATAAGTTCTTTTCAGACTCAGAGACTTTGCCCATATATTTTTCTTTCTCATTCTCCCCCATGCATCTTTTGTGACTGACTCCATGGACTCCTTCCAGCCTCAATCTACCTTACCTGTTTAGAGAGGCCATCCCTGACCATTCTACCTAAAATACGTCCTCAGCTCCCATCCCCACTCTGTTTACTTTCTCAGCAACTTAATTTTTTCTTTCTTTTTAAAAAAAATAACACAACTAGTAATTATTTGGTTTGCTACTCCAAATTATTTTCTGGAAATAATAAGCCATACTGGAATATTTGAATGACTTGAGTTCAGCCACAGATTGAACACAGGATGCTCACTTAATGCATCCTCTTCTGTCATCAGCTGTCCAGATATCACACAGTGGGGCTATCTTTTTATAATTCATTTTATTATCTATCCTGCATTAATCCTTCCTTATTCCATCTACCAATAAAGACTCTCAGATGTCCATTGAAACATAAACTTGAACTAAGTTGCTACAGTTTTGTTACTTAGTAGACTACAAGTAAAGCATAGTTTGCAAGGGATGCAATTGGTGAATATTCTTCCTTTCTTTCACTCTATTTTGGTTTTGGAGGTAAGAGATCACTGAAGAGAACAACCATAATCTATGAAGGGGTTTTTCATGTTCTTTTTTCTTGCCATTTTGATCTAGGTGTTGTTATTTAGATTAGTTTATTGTATAGGGTCATAATTACAGTGTTTTCCAGACTTTGGTACCTATTATCACTTTACCAGAGTTATAAGTAAAACAAAAATCTATAGCAAAAATAATTAATTATAGGTAGGGTGAAGCCTTTTAAAATACAATAAAATAAAGCAGAATTTTAAATAGTTGTAATACCATAACACTGGGCATAAAAATATTTGTGTCTGATTTTAAAAATTGATTTTATTAATTTATTAAAAAAATAGTCATTGAACAGCTACTAAGTGGCAGGCACTGCATTAGACATTGGACATATGACAACTAATATGTTAACATTTATCTCTTATAAAGTATATATTCTATGTGTAGAAGACATAACATAGACAAATTTTATGTCGAGGGTAATAAGTGCTATTAAAAACAAACACACAAAATAAGATTAGAATAAGTCAGGTGTGTGTGTGTGTGTGTGTGTGTAATAACATATATTTTTTACTGTGCTGGAGCACAATAAGAAAGCCTGAAATGGGAGAGAGGAGCAGAAAAGGCATAAGTGGTACCTTAGGAAGGAAATGAGGTCAAAGTGATCATGGGAGCCTGCACCATGTAGACTTTTGTACATATGGCAAAACTTTTGATATAACGTAGCAGTATATGAGATACCACTGAAAGGTTTTGAGGACAATGGTTACATTTTACAATGTGAAATGACTTATGCCTAAGAACCATAAATACATTTTCCATTATAAATAAGGGTATGACAATTAATTAGAAAGAGTCAAAGATTCTAAGCATATGTTAATGACTCCAAAGGTAATTATTTATTAAAGATTTGTCTTCCTAAAAATCTTCGGATTAAATATATCATTAAAAAGTAAGTCACAGCCTAGCTTATGCTGGTGTTAGAAAGAGAGGATATTAAAATGACCATTCTCGTAGTATTATCACGACTCTTTAAAATAATTTTTAATTATCATAGAATAAAATTTGAGAAAAATATTCTGGTTTCTAGATTATTTAGATTATAAACATAATATGTAAATCTCCACTTTACATCTTAGAAGTCACATATTAAGCAAGCACTGGTAGTGGAAACATCATCTTTCTAGATTGAGGTAAGAATGACTTATTATGGAAGATATTTTCATGGGCCTCTTGGGTATTTGACATAATACCAAATACTCAAAATTGTTCACTTTAGACAATAAAATTCCTATTTTGAGGCTTATTAAACATACACACATTTACAAGTTGACCATAATTAAATGTTGTCTATTCTGGAAAGTTTACCTTTTACTATTTTTAATTGACATTTTATTGACTCTTCAAAATTCAGTTATTTATCTATAAAAAAGAAGCCCACTTTAGAGATGACCTTGTGTGAACACATAACTGATTCAGCACTGGGAGCAAAGAAAAAGGGAAGTCAAAGCAGTTTTGATGGCTTTGCATTTGAAACGCTATAATAAATTTAAGACTCAGGACTGAGAGTGGCAATCAGAAATCGTGTGGACTCCTTTAAGCAGAGTTATATTTCACTGACACAATCCAACAGGCTGGGTAATGGAGAAAATTCATAATAACTAATTGCTGCTATATCAGTTTTAATAGCCACACTCATTTTGAGAACTTGATATATCCCAACTCTCAAGGGTATACCTATAATTATGCTTTTGTGGTATTCAAGTGCTTTATCACAGAGAGACACTTGAACTCCAATATGAGAAGGTTAATTATTTAGAGTATCCTTGAAAACATTCTCTGGTATGACTGGATTACATGAAGATACCTTGACATGACTACAGAAGTCCCAAGAAAGATAAATGTGAAAATCAATGATTTGTCTATACTGAGTCTCAGAGAACTGCTTTAGAATATTAATGATATTAGCTATCAATTTTGTTTTCAGAAACTGTTTAAAAATGTTATTTCTCCCTCTAACAACACATGCCTCTGGAGAATGGTGCTTAAACTGAGCTAAGATTTTGAATTTCCTGATTTTTGTGATGGATTAATCCACAGGCATTCATTTGGTGATGAATATACATTACTTGCTTAGTATGGGTGTCTTTCTGTGGTCCTCACTGTGTAATTCCATGATTTTTAGACTTTTAAATAATTATAACCAGGGCTGCTTTTATTCTGATTTACTAGTTAGAACACCTTTAGATTTAGACTATCCACCATCTTTGAAAATCTTGTGAGAGAAAAAAATTTATATAACTTTATGATCATAAATTAGGAAGAAATATGACACTTCCACAGTCTACTTCCTTGCCCACACACTATGTCCAAGAAATATTCATGGGCTGAATGTCCCAGGGCTAAGAAAATGCACTGTTGAATCCTTATTCAAATTTTCCCTCCTTAAATGTAATTTTCTTCATTAAAGATGAAAAATTCCCTCTAGGATAAAAAATTTGCTTTCTTTGGCCTATGAAATGACACCGAAGTTTACTATTTTGCTCCTCATCCATCCTATATTTCTGTCTTTCATGTTACCAATGGTCCAAGAAAAGTTTTTCTCTCTCACTTCCAGGATCTCTTCCCATAAAGAGGTTTCTCTGCAAAATCACCAAGTTTGGCAGTGATCACAACTCACAACTGAACTTGGCTCAGTCTAGGTAGCAGATTGCAGAACACAATTCAGTCAGACAATATCTCACATGTTATATTATATTCCCACCGAGTCTTAATAAGATTTGAATAACCAGGGAGGAGCTAGTGGTCTCTGAAGCTGAATTTGTGGATCTTCCTATTGCCACATTGATATTAGTATGAGCTTGCTCCATCAACACCCAGTTTCTGTGAATGTTGGTCAAAATTACAAATTCCTGGGAGAGGGAGTTTGGTTAGTTTAGGGTCTGTTGGTCACCCTGGTAACTGATTGGTAGCTACACATGGGGTCTTTTGGTAGACGTGTTAAAGATGACCATGCTGTAGGTCAGGTGCATATCCCCAAGAAGAGGAAGTGGTAGAGAGTCGGGCCGTCAGTCCAGGAGTACCTACCACACTCATAGATTACTCTGTCTTTGATTCAGAACCCAGACTACCTCAGCCTGAAACTCCTCACCCATAGTAGCAGCATGTGCTACGTTTCACAGTCGTGTCTTTCTATATGCCATGCCCTGCTATCCTATATGATCATTGTTGCATTAGGGTAGAGAGGCATTTTCTGGAATTTAAGTACACTCCACACACTACCTTCTTTTCTCTCAGTGTTCTTCCAGGCTTAGGTCTCTTTTGTTACTAGTATATAATTATGTTTGTTTCTTCTGCTTAATTAGTTAAACAAATATTCATTGAATATATGCTGAATATTTGGCTAGGAGATGGGCAGTTTCATTTTGGGGCTACTTATGCTATTCAGTACAAAGTAACTTTTTTTTTGTTTGACCCTTATTTTTCTGATCTTTACAAAAAGTATCAAATGCTAATTAAATCCAAACGGTGCTTTGTATTTTACCCAGACTTCTTGCATGTCATCTTATCTATTCCTTTGAGACATTAGAGCAGATATTGTTATTGTTGAAAAGTCAACTGTAGCCCTGCAAAGTTAAGTGCTTCATTTGGTTTTCATTGCTACTCAGTGGCAGTTTTAGGACTCAAATGAGTTTCTGACAGTGGACCCGGTAGCAATGTCATATTGCAGATTGTGGTTTTACTCTTCTCTATCTTTACTATGAAAAGATCCAAGAGCATCAAGTACTTTCAAGATATGAGAGTATAAAATGAAGGATGCCAATATATTTTTGCTAAGTGTATCCTATACCCACAAGTCTAAAAATCTGTCCCCAAACAATTTAGAAGTGGATAATATAGAGTCATGAATTTGCTTGTGTACAGAAATAGTCTAACAAAAATCTATGAGGTTTATCTTTGCTAAATAATTAGGAAAAAAAAACTGGAGGTGCGTGCCCCTGCCTGATGGTCTACCCCGTGCAGTGCTGCCAACCCCTCACCCGGTGGAGAAGCTGAGGTCAACATCAGATTTGAAATATTTAAGGTGGATAAAAAACTATTTCAGCAATGCAGACAATTAAGTGTGTGGTTGTGGGCGATGGTGCTGTTGGTAAAACATGCCTCCTGATATCCTATACAACAAACAAATTTCCATCTGAATATGTACCGAACATTTTTGACAAGTATGCAGTCACAGTTATGATTGGTGGAGAACCATATACTCTTGGACTTTTTGATACTGCAGGGCAAGAGGATTATGACAGATTACGACCACTGAGTCATCCATAAACAGATGTATTTCTAGTCTGTTTTTCAGTGGTCTCTCCGTCCTCATTTGAAAATGTGAAAGAAAAGTGGATGCCTGAGATAACTCACCACTGTCCAAAGACTCCTTTCTTGCTTGTCGGGACCCAAAATGATCTCAGAGATGACCCCTCTACTATGGAAAAACTTGTCAAGAACAAACAGAAGCCTCTCACTCCAGAGACTGCTGAAAAGCTGGCCCGTGACCTGAAGGCTGTCAAGTATGTGGAGTGTTCTGGACTCACACAGAAAGGCCTAAAGAATGTATTTGACGAAGCAATATTGGCTGCCCTGGAGCCTCCCGAACTGAAGAAGAGCCGCAGGTGTGTGCTGCTATGAACATCTCTCCAGCGCCCTTTTTGCACAGCTGGTGTCGGCATCATACTAAAAGCAATGTTTAAATCAAACTAAAGATTAAAAATTAAAATTCGTTTTTGCAATAATGACAAACGCCCTGCACCTCCCCACATGCACTCGTGTGAGCAAGGCCCATTGGTTTGGCCCCCCCTTCCCCCTCCCAGTACTAGTTAATTTTGAGTAATTGTGTATTGTCAGAAAAGTGATCAGTACTAGTTTTTGTTTTGTTGTTTCCAAAAAATTTATTTTTTAATTTTTTTTGTTTAAAAGCAAGGCATGCTTGTAATGACTCTGTAACAGACTAATTCAAATTGTTGAAGCTGCTCCCTGGTTCCACTCTGGAGAGTAATCTGGGACATCTTAGTATTTTGTTTTATGTTTCTTTTGTGGGGTATGTGTGTGTGTGGGGTTTGTTTTTTAGTCTTGTTTTTTTAATTCATTAACCAGTGGGCAGCCCTTGAGGGGAGGAGGATGGATTGATTTCACATTCCACTTCCTAGATCTAGTTTAGAAAACATGTTCCCCATCTGGTGCTCTTAGGAAGGAGTATAGTAAATACCTCATTTAATAACATAGTCCTTTTTTGAAAGTTGCCTTTTCTCTCCACCCTTGAGTAGATTCAGTATTTGATGAAACTCATGAAAGTGGGTGGAACCTGTCTTGCCCCCCCTCTTTTCTAGGATGCACTATACATGTGGCTGTGACTTTCAAGGAAATTTGTTTGCCTTTGCTGATTTTTTTTGGGGGGGGGAGTTAATTTCTAACTTCTTTCACTGATAAATGAAGAAAAGTATTGCACCTTTAGAATCCACCAAATGGATCAAGTTCATAATTAAAAAAAAAAAGTTTCCTGTCCAAAAAAAGAAAAAAAAAACCGGAATAATTTGAAATCTTACTCTAAAGTTTCTGATGATTAGAGGGTCTCTAATCTTGTTTAGAGATGTGATAATAAATATAAAACCAGTATCTTATGTCTCCAGAGATTTTTTATAATGAAAATTGGCTAGTGATTGAGGACAAAACGCTTTTATTTTCCCTCTTGCCTAAATTCATAATTAAGAGGTCTGGGAAGTCATGCCCTACAAACCATAAAATTTCATCAGATGATTTTTAAAAAAACTGTATATAATATGGTTTACCTTCCAGCCTGACCCTTGATAACATCATATAACAGATAAAGAAAGAAATCAAAATATTTTATCCCAAAATATGTTTCTTGACTTTTATTATTATTACAATTTAATTTAAAGATGTGGGGCACAATTCAGGATTAGGTATATAAGTGGTTATTGTACAGGTAAAGTTTGGGCATCCCTGACGTATTTTAAAATGATCCCACAAAGCCGGCTTTTGTGGGGAAAAATGTGCATCTGTAGAGACTCTCCCATCACGTACTTAGCTCTTTTCCCTTCCAGGACTTCCCAGATCCAGGTGGGATTAACAGAGACAGAGACCTTCAACATCTGAATAAAAGACATTTGCCATCTATTCTCTCTGAGGGATGCCACCTATAAGGCCCCCTCTGCATAATAAGAACCGTGGTCTCCACAACACCTTTTTTAAATTAATTACTTTTTTAAAATTTATTTTTGAGTCAGAGTCTCACTCTGTCTCCCAGGTTGTAGTGCAGTGACAGCTCATGGTCACTGCTGCCTTGATCTGTTGGGCTTAAGTGATTCTTCTCAGCCTTCCAAGTAGCTGGCACCAAAGTTGCGTGCCACCACTCCTGGCTAATTTTTTTGGTTTATTGTAGAGAAGAGGTCGTGCCAAGTTGCCCAGGTTGGTCTCAAACCCCTAGGCTCAGGCAATACTCTCGACCTGTGTCTCCCAAAGTACTGGTATTTCAGGAGTGAGCCACAGCACCCGGCGGGCCGTCCCCCCCCCCCCCCGCACGCCAACCTTAGACATTCCTTTCTATTGATTTCAGGTTTTCAAAGAGTTTAACTCTGCATTGTCTACTAGAGGTTCCCTAATACCAACCTGTGACTGGTAAGCCCCTGCTTTGTGGTGTCCCACTTCTTTGGGTTGAACCAGTGTATACTTCTCTCATACTGATTTACAATTTTACCTGTAATTCTGGTCTTCCTAAAATGTATACAACAAAACTGTAACTGAAAGGTCCTAAGCACATGTTCTCAGCACCTCCTGAAACTGTACCCTGGGCTGTGGTCAATCATGTTGGCTCAGAATAAACCTCTTCAAGCATATTTTGACAGAATTTGGATTTTTCCATCATCATAATGAACAATCATTACTTGTATAAATTACCAAATTCTTAAATTGTTGAATTCTATGAAATCCTTAGAATCTAAGTATTATTGTTTTGAATTGAATAATATTAAGTTGAAAGAAGCCTATACTTATAAATATAAGAAGTGTTTTTTTTCTATCAAAACACCGATATAGCTATTATGAAGTGTGACAAAATAATTTTGAACAAAACATCTGAGTCAGTGTCTGTGTAAATGTTAGCAATTAGCATTTGAATCAGCAATGCTTATTAAATACCTGTTATGTGACTAACATGATATTTTGTAACTAGGAAGTTAAAAATAAATAAAAATAATAAATAAGAATAAAATGTCATAAAGTTTTCTTTAAAAACTTTGGTGACTTGATTTAGTGAATCTTGCACTGAAAGGTTTATTTATTTATTTTTTTGCAATTTTCTTTCAAAATTCCACATATGATTTGAGACATCTCAGTCACTTTTATATCTGAAAGTCGTTGTGAAAAACATCATTTGGTAATTCCCAAATACTTATTGATTCTATACTAAGAAAATAGAGAAGATTTAAATCATAAACCATGAGAACTTTCCATTACCACTTCATAAACCAACCTCCCTCATTCCTGCTTTTCCTCCTGGCTATTAACTGCCACTCCCACTTTCTATCTTCATACTTTCTATCTTCATTCAGCATTTCTGGAATTAGCGACATGGAGATTCAATATTCATTCACTGGCTATTATTAAAAAGTCAAAAACCAACAGGTGCTGGCAAGGTTGCAGAGAAAAGGAGTGCTCATACACTGTTGGTGGGAATGGAAGCTAGTTCAAGCTATGTGGAAAGCAGTTTGGAGATTTTTTGAAGAACTAAAAGTAGATTTACCATTTGACCCAGCAATTCTACACTGGGTTATATACCCAAAGGAGCATAAACTATTCTACCAAAAAAGACACTTGCAGTTGGATGCTTATTGCAACACTGTTCACAATAACTAAGACATAGAACCAACCTAGGTGCACATTAGTGGTAGACTGGATAAAGAAAATGTGGTACATATGTACCAAGAAGTACTATGTAGCCATAAAAGAATGAAATCATGTCCTTTGCAGAATTGTGGAGCTGGAGACCATCATTCTAAGTGAATTATCACAGAAGCAGAAAACTGAACACTAAGTCCTCACAGGAATAAGGATGGGAACAGCAGACACTGGGGACTCCTAAAGGGGAGAGGGAAAGAGGAGGCTAGAGGTTGCAAAACAACCCACAGGTTGAAAAACCACCTGGGTGGTGGGCTCAGCAGAAGTCCAAACTTCACCATCGTGCATTATACCTATGTAGCAAACTTGCACAAAACCTTCAAAAAAGTATTTATTTATTTAAACTAATATTTAAATGAAATTAAATATTTAACCCACTATGTACATGGTGAGACTGATGCAGTGCTTAAAAGGCAGGGTATATGGCAAGGTTTTATTAAGTTATTGACAATGAGAATGGAGAGAAGTGGTTGGAGCTGAGCTATTTGGGAGACATAAGTATGCTTTTCTGGTGATTGATGGATGTTGGGAGGTATCTATTCCCAAGGTTTGGTCAGTGGATTGCATATATTAGTTGCTAAATAAATTTTGGCTCTACAAGTTTAAATTGGTTTTTAATAAACTTACGTTAAAAATTGTATTAGTGTTCATGTTCCATGCTGATTTATGAAGATAAACATTTTTGAGATGCATTCAGTTTTCCTGTTTGTTTTTGCATCATTATGAGATTTATACAAAATATGTTCAACATAAACCTTTAAAATACACTTACAAGAAAGCAGAACAGACTTGTCAACAACTAAATAGGTTGTCAAAATAAATCTGTACAATGTCAGATAAAAGTTACAAATGTTGAATAAGAAATATCAACGTGTATTTTAAGGTTCCAATTTTAAACAACCCGAAACAAAGGTCTTTTCAAAGCATTCTCCTGCAAATAGCTGTTATTACTGAGGAGGGATAATTTTACTAGTAAGAGCATTACTGCCACCTAATTTAGGAGCGTCCTCAGCACCACAGATGTTCTTCAGACAGGCAGATGGGGACTTCATGGACAATTTGCCCTTCTTCCCAGGAGCAAGTGCTGATCTGGAGGACATTTGAAAACTTGCCATTTAGCTCCATGTCAAAGCATTCGCTTGTTCTGATTCTATATTCTATCATGATGTAGTAACTTTTATCTTGAGCCTAGTACTTAAACAAAATACTCACAATGAGACAAGATGGTATCTCACAATACTTTGGATTTAAGTGTGCATACTTCTCTTATATTCTTCCTTTTCATGAAAGGACTGTATCCCTTGGCTAGTTTTTTTAATAAAATATTTTAGACATCCAAAAATGCCTAGAGAATAATATAGTCACTACTGTGAAAAGCAACATGCAGCTTGAAAATAAAATTTGAGCAGGATGAAGAATTCTGTGTGCCTGAAAGAGTTCACGATTTTTCTACGTTCGTCAGATGTAGTGTCTGTTTTGAACTTTGCATTTCTCATGCTCATGCATTTTTAAAATACTTTTACTACATACATATTAAATAGAAGTAACTGTTTGGCAGGTTTTAAGCTTTAAATAAATCATGTACTGATTATTCAACTGTTTATCTACTCCACACTCACTCTTCTATACTCCGTTGTGTGGTGTTAGGACTGGAACTCTACAAACCGAATTTTTGCTTTGCCAGTTGAATTCCTGTTAGAGTTTGCCAGCCAAGACACGAGAGACTGGAAGGTTGGAGAAAGAAGAGCCTTGCCTCTTGTTTGCTCCCTGTTTCTTGTTTGCTCGTGTTTCTGGTGTGTGAGCTTGAGTTTAACAACTCTTCTTCACCTTAGCAACAATTAAGAGAGGTTGAATCCAGTCTGCATTTTTTTCCCTTCTAGAGGCAGCCTTATTATTGCTGCCTCGTCAGATGCCAGGAACTAGCTTTCAGTAACCCTCATCTCAGGGTCCCAATCCCAACTTCTAGATCCTTACTGGTTTGCAGACAACAGTAGCTATTAATGGAGCCTCTTCCTCTGAGGTCTGATTCTCAGCTTTGTCCCCACAGCTCTCGTGGATGTAGTTGCTTCTAGCACTTACTACTTTGTAATTCCAAGAGTCCTCTTTTGCTTTTAATTACTTGGTTAACTAGAGATCAGGTTGTTGCTGTTAACAATCCATTTTGTTAAATTCTTGATGTCTCTTGATTCTGACTAATCCAAGTGAGATCATTAATGCAGGTTATATTCTTGAACATAGAGTTTTCAGCCTGATATCTGTTTGTGAGGTTCATCTCTGGTATTTAGTGCATGACTATAGAGCATTTCATTATATAGACAGGCCACAGTTTATTTTTCCATCCTTCTTGGAAAGGGTTGTTTAAAAAAAATGATGCTCTGCCAGGAGTGGTGGCTCATGACTGTAATCCCAGCACTTTGGGAGGTAGAGGTGAGAGGATTGCCTGAGCCCAGGGGTCAAGAATTTGACTTACTGGCAAGAACTCATCTCTACAATAAATAAAAAAAAAATTAGCCAGGCATGGTGGCAACTGCCTATAGTCCCAGCTACTTGGAAGGCTGAAGCAGAAAGATAGACTGAGCCCAGTAGGTCGAGGCTGCAGTGACTGTGAGTGTGCACTGCACTCCAGCCTGGGTGACAGAACGAGACTCCAACTCAAAAAAAAAAAAAAAAAAAAAAAGGTGCTGTAGATATTTTTGTAATGGTTTAATGCAAATGTTGGTTGAACATTTTATGCATACTCTATAGATTCTCAGAGTAGTTATCCAGCAGTGGATTTGCTGATCTATAGAATTTGTTCTTTTTTAAATTTACAAAATATTGCCAAATTGCTCTCCAGTGTAGTTGCATCTGTTTATACTCGCAAAAATCAGTTCATAAAAGTTTCCATTGTTCAAATAAGTATTGTCATGCTTCTCAGATTCTTAATTCTTAATGTGAGATGGTATTTCATTGTAATTTCAATGTGCATTTCCCTAAGGTCAAGCATTTTCCCCTTTATGTTTATTGGCCATTTGTATTTCTTCTTTTCTTGGAGGTATTTGGGTATTTTGTTCATTTTTTTTCTTGGGTTGTTGGTCTTTTCTTGATTTGATAAGATCCTTTATATGCTATGAACTCCAATTTTCTGCTTTTAAAAATTCCTTTAGGTGTTTTCCTAGTCTGTGGTGTTTTTCATTTTTAATGGTATCTTTGATTAACAGACATTTCAATGTTGAATGTTCTCAAATGTATGCATTTTGTCAGCCTAAGTAACAAAAAGAGAGAGGGTCTCTAACAGAAGAAATGGTATTTACTCAGGGATAGGACATTGCAATGAGAATATATGTGCTATAGCAAATTAATTCTGCTTTCCATGCTTGTCATCTTGTTATTTATTTCTTGAATGAAATTTTTTATTGCCAGAATCTCTGTTACAAATTCTTTCAGTGTTGCATCTTTTCTTTCTTGAGTCTTACTCACTCTCTCCACCCATTCCCTAATCCCTGTTGTATCCTGAGACCAGTTGTTGGTGATTTCCATTGTTTGAGCACCAAGGTCTAATTTTTCAGGAGTTTTGTCTTTGGTACACTTGAAATTGCCTGAGGTCTTCATTTGGTTTTTCCTCATTTGTGATAGATCTCATTTTTCCCTTTAGTTCTGTTATTCAGTGTCAGTGGGAGAAGTAGATTTGTTCTATTTTGAAATATAATGGTGGATAGGAAGCTTTGTTGTCCCTTGTAGTTTTTTGAAATTCTACTAAAGTAGGGGATGGGGCACTAGGATTCAGAAGTTACTCGCTAATTTCAATGTTTACTTATTGTGGTATGTGTTCCCTGAGACCCACTCCTCACCACCACTCTATATTACAATGCAAAGCAGAAACCAATGGAAAAAACAATTGAACACCCACAGACACAGACATACACACACACACTCCAAAACAGACTGGAATAGCAACAAAGTGTAGCAAAACAAACAGCAACAAAAATCCAAGAAAACAAAGCAAACACAAACATGCCTAGCACAAAGTTAATAGAGAAGAAAAACAGAAAGACTGGGAAGAAAAAAAAAAGGAATTCAGACCAAACCCTCACACATATATTGACATACACCTTAAATTATAAAAAATGAAAATAAAAAGCCCCCAGAAGAACAAAAGAGCAAAAACAAATTAATAACAAGAACAAAATTGAAAGACGAATGCTCAATCTTTCATATACACATATAAATAGAAAACAAGAAATAAAAGAAGAAAGAAAGAAAATGAAAAAAAATTTGGGTTGCAGATCAAACCCTCACATACACATTCAGGCACAAAGGAAAAATATTTTATAAAATAGACGAACTAACAAAGAATTTTTAAAAATTAAAAAAAAAAATTAAAAAAGCGTGCCCTCTTGTGGCAGGCTCTGTAATTGTTCCTCTAATTGAGTCTCTCCTGCAGAGCCACCTCTTTCATTCACTCTCTCCTATTTCCAGAGCAGGGAAGGTGGAGGGGCAGTGGAGGTGGGTGGGCCTGCAGGCCTCCCCTCCCACTCTTGTGTGGTCTGGGTGATCTCTTCCCTTGGGGAGGTGCAGGGTTGTCTCTTCCCCAGGTATGTACTCATAGGAGATGCCCCAGCCAGGCCTATCCTGGAATGGAGTACTCCTATTGCGACTGACGTCCAGGCTCTGCCTGGGTTTGTCCCACTCAGTTGTGGCCCAGCTATGTGGGTCTGACGTTCAGAGGATTGTGGGGAGGAGGGGGTTTGGGTCAGCACCTGACTCACCTCTGATCTCTTTGGAGCCCTTCCTTGTTCTCTTCTGGCCACACCCTTTGTGTCATGGCTGGATCAGGGTAGGTGGTGGGACACTTGGAACTCAGCTCTTGTCAGGTTCCTCTAAAGCTTGTGCTTTCAGGATATTCCCTCTGGGTCACAATTAATCCCTGAGTAACAGATCCAGTAGTCACAGATATCAGGTCTGTTGCTCTGTGGTGAGCAAGTTGGAGCACTTTCCTGCCCCATCTTCAAGATGGTGGTGGGGTGCCTCTCTTGTCCTCTGCCGTGGGACTTTGCCTCTGGACTCCCTCCACAATTCCTGCTGCCAGTGCCCGGCTAGGCACTCAAGTGGTGAGGCAAAGCCTGGAGTCTGCAGTCTTTCCTGCTGATGGTGAGGGAGAAACTGAGGCAACAGTCTCTCCCTGCTGCTTCTCACAGGAAAAGTTCTATTTGATTTTTTTAAAATGGCACTCAGCTACTGTGACCTTGGAAGAGACAGGGACCAAGCAGAGAAACTGCAGCAGCTATTGCACCAGGGGCCTGGTCACTTGCTCTCAAGCACCCACTTAGGTAGTCTCTCCCAGCATTTTCTTCCCAGGGAGGGTTTTGTTGATAAAAAAAAAAGAAAGAAAGAAAGAAAGAAAATGGCACTTGGCTTCTGTATCCCGGAAATTGTTAGGGTCCAAGCACAGTAGCTGTAGCACTGCTGGCTCCCTAGCCCTCACTCAGTCAGCCACTCACACACCCTCTCACTCACCAGCACATACACAAAATTTTCCATACAGTCACTTGCTCACACCAGGACTCACATAGTCTGACTGACTTGGCCGCCATCTTCCCCCGAGAAAACATACAAATTTAAAACTGTCTAATAAGCCCAGGCAAAAAATGAATGCTGGGAATCCTGAAGACATTTCTATTATGCTTTTACCAACAATTTTAAACCAAGTTTATTTATTCAAGGCTACTTAAGTCAAGTGAACTTAAAGGCATTTGTGTTAATTACTGCATATTTTATATGTATGCTCATTTATCTAAGTTAATATGAATACAATTTCTTAGTGGTTTTCTTGTCAACCATACTAGATTTTTACCACACAGACAAAGCATATAATGATCTTAATATTTATAAGTTAAGTTTTTTGGGGCCTTGCTAAAAATTCCTTAAGGTCATTGTTATTCTCCTATATTTACTTTTAAAATTAAAAAATTCTTAATATCTTTGGCCTCTAATTTACTTAAAATTTTGTATAGATTTTATTTATTGTATTTTTTCCCATACAAATAATCTATTCTTTTTTTTTTTTTTTTTTTTTTTTTAGTTGTAATCTTACTCTGTTGTCCAGACTGGAGTGCAGTGGCCACTCCTGGCTACTGCAGCCTCGACCTGCTGGGCTCCAGTGATCCTTCTGCCTCAGCCTTCCAAGTAACTGGAACTACAGGCACGTGCTACCATGCCTGGCTAATTTTTTGATTTATTGTAGAGATGAGGTCTCGCCAATTTGCCCAGGTGGGTCTTGAACCCGCGGGCTCAGGCAATCACTCACCTCAGCCTCCCAAAGCACGGGATTACAGGCTGAGCCACCGAGCCCAGCCAAATAATCTATTCTTTATGGAATGTTCTATTGTTTACAAGTGATTTGCAGTGTCATTCTGATATATCAAATTTCCACAGATGATTAAGACTGTTTCTGCATTCTGTTGGTCTATTAGTCTATCATCATGACACATTATTCTCACAATTACATCCTTATACAAATATAACCTTTTATGGGACAAGAACATATTCTTTCTCCTGCTCCTATCATCTCCTTTTTATACTCTTCCAATGTTATCTTGACTCTTCTTTTCCTTTTTTTTCCGTACAATTTACAAAATTAGTTGATTAACTTCTATGAAAAATCATTTGGAATTTTGATTGAGTTTTTATGATCCCCTAAATAAACAGGAAGTGTTGGTATACTTTGAAATCAAGTCTTAATCTTCAGTGATAAGGCATATTTTTCTATTTATTTCTATCTTTTTAATTTCCTTTAAACACATTTAAATAATTTTCTCCATGAAGAGCTAGTTTTAAATATATATACTGTTTCTAGGTATCCTGTTACTTTTTGTGACTATTGTAAATGATTTCTTTCTAAAGAGACACTTTCTTTTTTCCCTTACAATAGAAATATAATGACTTTTGTTTATTTATCTTATATCTAACAGACTTGCTGAACTCATTAGATGTAATGTTTATTACTGTCAATTAACAACAGTTTTGTTTTTTAATTCAAATCATTATTGTACGGTCATGCATTGCTTAACAGGAAGGATACAGTCTGAGAAATTTATTGATAGGAAGTTTTGTCCTTGTGGAACATTATAGCATGTACTTACACAAAACTATACAGTATAGCCACTGCACACTTAGCCTGTGTGGTATAGCATGTTGCTCATAGGCTACAATCTGTACAGTATGTTACTACAGTGAATACTATAGATAATTGTAACACAATGGTATTTGAGAATCTAAACATAGAAAAGTTACAGTCAAAATATTGAATGAAGGATAAAGTAATTGCCATGCATGGAACTTGCAGGATTGGAAGTTGTTCTGGGTGAGTCAGTGAATGAGTAGTGAGTGAATGTGAATGCCCAGGACATTACTATACACTACTATAGATTTTTTTTTTTTGCTGGCTAACACTTTACATGTAATTTTATTTTTACTTATTTTTCATTTTTAAATTCAGGGTGTGGTATACAAATGTTCATTATGAAGGTACCCTTGTTGATGAGGTGTGCCCTCCCTTCCCATGTAGTTTCCCACTACTTTCAATCCCTTTCTTAAAGTATTATGATTATTGTTCAAGGTCCTCTTATGAGTGAGAACATGTGATACTCATTTCTTTGTTTCTGTGATAGAACACTGAGCATTATAAACTCTAAGTCTATCCAAGTTGCTGCAAAGTTCATAATTTTGTACTTTTTTACAGCTGTGTAATAGTCCATCGTGTATAAGTACCACATTTTAAAAATACAGTCTTCCTTTGATTGGCAGCACGGTTGGTTTTGTGTTTTTGCTATTGTGAATAATGCTGCAATAGACATGCACGTGCAGGTATCTTTTTCATAGAGTGATTTGAATTCCTCTGAGTATATTCCCAATAGGGGATTACAGGGTCATACGGAAGGTCTAGTTTTAGATGTTTTAGGAGTGGTCACACTGTTTTCCATAGAGTTTGTGCTAGTTTACACTCCCAATAACAGTGTAGTTTTGCTGCAAACTCTCTAGCATCTGTTGTTTTTTGAGTTATTAATTATGGCCATCTTGACTGAAGTTAGGTGGTATCTCAGTGTGGTTTTTTTTTTTTTTTGAGTTGGAGTCTCAATCTGTCACCCAGACTGGAGTGCAGTGGCATGCTCCTGGCCACCACAGCCTCAACCTGCTGGACTCCAGTGATCCTTCTGCCTCAGCCTTCCAAGTAGTTGAAACTACAGGTGCGTACTACCATGCCCAGCTAATTTTTGATTTATTGTAGAGATGAGGTCTCGCCAAGTTGCCTGGGTGGGTCTTGAACCCGCGGGGTCAGGCAATTCACTCACCTTGGCCTCCCAAAGCACAGGATTACAGGCTGAGACACCGAGCCCAGCCTCGGTGTGGTTTTAATTGACATTTCTTTGATGACTAGTGAGGCTGAGCATTTTTCATGTATCTATTAGTTGCTCATATGTCTTCTTTTGAGAAGTGTCTATTCATATCTTTTGTCCACTTTGTAATGGGGCTGTTTGGCTTTTTTTCCTTTCAGCACATTTGAGTTTCTTGAAGATCCTGGATGTTAGGTCTTTGTCATATACAGTTGGCAAATATCTTTTCCCGGTCTGAGGGTTGTCCTCTGCTCTCTTGATGGTTTCTTTGGATTGCAGAAGCTTGTCAGTTTGATGAAGCCCCACTTGTCTATCATATCTCTTATGGCACGGGCATTTGGAGTTTTGATCAGGAATTGGTTACCAGTTCCAATTTTCATCAGGGTGTCTCCTGCATTTTCTAAACTTCTTATAGTTTGTGGCTTTATGTTTAGGTCTTTGATCCATTTAGAGTTGATTTTTGTGTATGGTGATAGGTAGGGGTCTTGTTTTAATCTTCTGCATGCAGGCAGCCAGTTTTCCCAGCACCATTTACTGAATATTTTCTCCTCTTCCCAGTAATTGTTGGTGGAGGCTTTGTCAAAGATGAGTTGGTTAAGAAATTGAGGCTTTGCTTCTGGAATCCCTATCTTGTTCCATTGGTCTGTATGCCTGTTCTTGTATCAATACCAGGATGTTTTGACTATTGTAGCTTTATAATAAAGCTTAAAGTCTGGGAGCATGATGCCTCCTGCTCTGTTTTTTTGACTAAGGATTGTTTTGGCTACTCATGGCTATTTATGTTTCCATATGATTCCTGTAATGTCATTTCCAGGTCTAAGAACAATGCTATTGGTAATTTAATGGGTATTGCATTAAATCTGTAGATTGCCTTTGGGAGGATGGACATCTTAACAATTTGTATTCTTCTAGTCCATGAACATGGAATATTTTTCCATTTATTTGTGTCATCTTTGATTTCTTTGAGCAGGGTTTTGTAGTTTCCATTGTAAAGTTCTTTCACTTATCTGGTTAGGAAGATGCCAAGGTATTTTGATTTTTTTGTTTATTGTGAAAATTGTACATTTATGCTGCATTAACATCATACAGAAGCTTTTATTTCTTTAACAATAAATTAATATTAGCTTACTAAAACTTTTTACTTTATTAATTTTTTAAGCTTTTTGTCTCTTCTGTAATAACAGCTTCAAACACAAACATATTGTGCACCTATACAAACATTTTGTTTCTTTATATTCTTATCCTATATTTTTTCTATTTTTAGTTGATTTTTTACTTAAAAATTTTTTGTTAAAAAATAATGCATAAATTCATACACTAGTTTGTGCCTTCACAGGGTCAAGTTACCTTCTACCTCCACACCTTCTTCCACTGGAAGCCCATCAGGGGCAATAATATGCATAGAGAAGTCATCTTCTATGATAAAAATGCTTTTTTCTGGAATATCTTCTAGAGTCTGCTGGAAGCTTTTCTGCACTTAACTTTTTATATATAAATAGAAGGAGTACACTAAAATAATGATAAAAAGTATAGCTTAATGAATGCATAAAGTGGTAACATAGTAAGTTATTATCACTTACAATTGTTATTTACTCTACATAATTATGTGTACTATACTTTTATAAGACTGGCAATACAGTAATTTTGCTTACACCAGCATCAGCACAAGCATGTGTGTAATGCATGATGCTATGACTTTACAGTGCATAGGACATCCCTAACAATAAGAATTGCTCAGCTCCTTATAATCCTATGAGACCACGCAGTTTGTTGCTGTGTATATGGTTTTTTTTTTTTTTTTTTTTTTTTTAGAGTCTCACTCTGTCTCCCAGACTGGAGTGCAGTGGCCACTCCTGGCCACTGCAGCCTTGACTTGCTGGGCTCCGGCAATCCTTCTGCCTCAGCCTTCCAAGTAGCTGGAACTACAGGCGAGCGCTACCACACCCAGCTAATTTTTTTGATTTATTGTAGAGATGAGGTCTTGCCAAGTTGCCCAGGCGGGTCTCGAACCTGCGGACTCAGACAATCCACTCACCTCAGCCTCCCAAAGTGTGGGATTACAGGCTGAGTCACCGACCCCTATTTATGGTTTGTTGTTGACTGAAACATCATTATGTGGTACATAAATAATTTTGAATTATTATACTTTTTAAAAATTTGGTGAACTAGGACCCCCTTCTACACAATATAATTTTTTAACTTTTAAATTTTTTATTTTAAAGATGTGGGGTGCAATTCAGGGTTAGGTGTACAGATGTCCATTATACAAGTATTCTTGTTGATGAGGTGTTCCCTTTCCTTCCCTGGCAGTTTCCCTCAACTGCCAATCCCATCCCCACACCCCTGGCAGTTTTCTGCTACTACCAATCCCTTTCTTACAGCATTATGATAATTGTTCAAAGTTCGCTTATGAGTGAGAATATATGGTACTCTGTTCTTTGTTTCAGCGATAGATTACTGAGTATAATAGATTCTAAATCCATCCAAGTTGCTGCAAGTTCCATATATTTGTCCTTATTTATGACTGCATAATATTCCATTGTGTATATGCACCACATTTTTTTATCCAGTCCAACTTTGAAGGGCAGCACGTTTGGTTCCATGTTTTTGCTATTGTGAATAGAGCTGCAAAAAACATGCGTGCGCAGGTATCTTTTTAGTAGAATGATTTGAGTTTCTCTGGGTATATTCCCAATAGGAGGTTTGCTGGGTCATATGGAAGGTCAATTTCTAGTTCTTTCAGAAATCATTACACTGACTTACAAAGTGGTTGCACTATTTTGCATTCCCACCAGCAATGTAGAAGTATTCCTTTTTCTCTGCATCCTCCCTAGCATTTATTGTTATTTGTTTTACTAATGATGGTCATTCTTACTGGGGTAAGGTGGTATCTCAAAGTGGTTTTGAATTGCATTTCTCTGATGATAAGTAAGGCTGAGCACTTTTTCATGTGTCCATTGGCTGTCCTTATATCTTCTTTTGAGAAGTGTCTATTCATGTCTTTTGCCTACTTTTTAATGGGACTGTTTGTTTTTTTTCTTTCAGCATGTTTAAATTCCTTTCTACACATTATTAAATAATCAGTGAAAAGGGTATCTTAGTCTATTCCTTGATTTTAGCACTTGTTAGTTGATCCATGATATGTATTTTTTGAGTTGGTATCATACTCTGCCATCCAGGCTGGAGTGCAGTAACATGAGTCTGGCTCACTACAGCCTTGAACTCCTGGGCTCAATTGTTTATCCCACTTCAGTCTACTAAATAGTTGGAACTACAGGTGCATTCCACCATACCCAGATAATTTCTTGACTTTTTTTGTAGAGATGAGGCCTTGCTATGTTGCCTAGACTGTTATTAAACTCCTGGGGTCGAGCAATCCTTCTACCTTGGCCTCTCAATGTGTTAGTATTACAGGAATGAATCACCAAGCCTGGACTGATAAAATTTTTAAAAAATGCTAATTTATTGAATTGAAAAAAATTTTTAACATTAACCATTCTTATATTTTACCTGTGTTTATAAGTGATTATTCATAAAAGTACTATTATCTATACTTAAATGAATGGATTCAGCCTAATTGCCATTCCATGGCATGTATTCTTTGTCTTCTTTCTGGCTGCTTTAGTATTTTTTTGTTGTCGGTACTCTATATTTTCAATATGACTTCAAGTGTGGTTTTCTTTTATTTATTTTGCTTTGGAGATTAAATTTTCTGAATTTGAGGATTTATGATCTTTATTAATTCAGGAAAATTTTAGTGATCATTTATTTAAAATGTGCTTATCCTCATTTATCTATTGTCTTAAGTTCCAATTTATCCAGGTCTCTTAATCTCTTTTCTTTTTCTTTCTCTGTCTTCCTCATGACTTATTTAAATATCTTTACCTGTTTGTGAATAATCTTTTCACATTCTTTAACTTGCTATTTTACATAGTTATGATATTTTTAATTTCAATTATTATATTTTTTGTTTCACTTAAATCCAGTCTGCTTGTTTCAGGCAATGCAGTTTTTTCCCCTGAGTTTTTGGATTCCATCTTTTATTTTTTCAAAAACTCAAAATGTATGTGTTATATTCTGATTTATTAGTCAAGATTCTTTAAAAAGACAGAACAGATAGATAGATAGACAAGAGGGGATTTATTAGAGAATTTAGCCACATGGTTATGGAGGGTAGGTTCGTATGCAATATGGAGACAAAGGGAAGCTGGTAGCATGGCTCAGTCCAAGTCTGAAAGATCTTAGAAGAAGGGAAATTGACGGTGTAACTCTCAGTCTAAGGTTGCAATGTGTAGAACCTGGGGTGCTGCTGATGAATGTCCAAGAATCCAAAGGCCAGAAATCCTGGAGTTCTGATGGTCAAGGGCAGGATTAAAAGAATGTTTCAGCTTCTGGAGGGAAAAGAGTAAATTTGCTTTTTCTCTGCCTTTTTATTGGGTTTGGGCAGGTCTTTCTTCCTCAGTCCACTGATTCAATTGCTAATCTTTCTGAAAATACCCCCACAGATATACTCAGGAATAATGCTTTGCCAATTATCTGGGCATTTCTTAATAAAGTTGACAACTAAAACTTCCCATCACATCTGGGTTTTGTAATTACAAGCAATTGGAATCCCAATTGATTGATTTCAATCTCAACTGAAGTCATAGGGAATACAATTTGCTTTTTATTATCTGCTCTTGATCATAGTGGCTTGTTTCTTCATGTGTTGTAGCTGTATAAATTTGACTTGGGTCCAAAGTTTGTTTTTTTTAAACCAGCACTTACCTTGTTAGTCCTACTTTGATGACATATCCATGGAATGTTGTCAGTTAAGGACAACTTTAAGTCAATTTCTCAGCTCAGGATTTTCTAAACAATACTAGTAACATAAATTTGAAATTGAGATCCTTATGAGTATAATCCTGCGACTGAGAATTTTCAAGACAGACAGTTTTTCTTTTGATTTATTTAACTGGATTAGGCTGGAAATTGCTATAGTACCAAGCCCTGAATACTCATTAACTCAGAACAACAAATGTTGCCATCTGGATTCACAATTTCTAAATTTGTCAATATAGACATCATATAGATTTCTTTATTTGTGATCAGCTATTGGTGTTTGAAACTCAAGGAAAGCATTAAGCTTTCTATGCCCACTAGGCCCAAGAACGGTTGTTCAAGGGGTTTATTATACACTATTATGAAGTGCATAAGTGTGTGCATACTTAAAATATAATAAAAAATATATAATATGTTTATATATTTTTGTGTATATGTGTTATGTATACTTGTTGTGTATGGGTATATATGTGAGAGATACTCCTCAAAATGGAATTTATTTGTAAAAAGTTGCATACGTATTCTTAAACACTTAAACTTCAATAAACTTCAAAGTACTTTCTGTTTGATGCAATACACATATCAGGACACTTTTCCACTGCTCAAAACAGTTTTAGAACTCATCATTTAAAAAAATTTTTTTTTAAAGATGTGGGATACAATTTAGGGTTAGGTATACAAATGTTCATAGTGTTCATTATTGTTGATGTGAACTCATCAATTTTGATGTCTTTCAGTGCTTCAGTCATTTTTTGTTTCAACTCTTCCACATCAGCAAAATGTTTCCCTTTGAAAACTTGTTTTCATCCAGGGAAATAAAGAAAAGTCACTTGGGGTGAATTTGTGTGAATAGGGAGGGTGGGGCTTGGGGGGTGATGCAGTTTTTGATGAAAAACTGCTGAACACTCAGAAATGTGTTCAGGTGTGCTTGTAAATCACCCATCATAAAATGGACAAATGCCTTGAAATAATCTCCCCCAAAAAACATACTGAAGCTGAACACTGCCTCTCACAACAATGCTAGCTGGTACACCGATGCTGATTGATTCCTAGAACACCCGCCTAGTGGGAGAAGCCTACACTACAAAAGACCTGCCATCCAAAAAAAATAATTCAATTTTTCTGGGGGGGGGTCTCCCTCGTACACACACACACACACACACACACACATACACACACACACAGGATAATATATAGGATAACAGGATAATATAACCTAACATTCTCTATCATATCAAATGTGGGAGCAAAAAAGATCGCTAAGAGGAGAATTGGTGTAGAATTAGAATGTTTTATTTCTCTCACTGATTATTGATTTCCAATAACATTTTAATTAAAGCATCAGATTGAAGTGCTATGATTAGTCATGAAGTTGGCCCTTTGCATATTTCAAGATACCTTGATGTGTATACTACAATCCTGTATCTGTTCTTCGGTCTCTGTACTCATCTACTCCCAAACCCTCCTAATACTTTTCCTTCATAATAATTATCAGCATTACCTCATTATTTTCTTTTCCTACTGTTATAATGGTAACTGAGACTGCACTCCTCTCTGATCTGAACCATGACAATCTCCTTCAGCAATCCATAGCTTTGCAATTCTCTCTTCCACTGGATCCACACTTGTCTTCTCAGTTCATTGCTTTTATCTTCACTATTCCCATGTTTAAATTCAAGACACCATAAAATATGTCACTTTTCGAGTCCAGATCTTGTTTGTCATATAGGATAAAATAAATGTTTTCTGAATAATATTAAAATAAGAATTGAATGCAGTTATTGTTTTAAATTATCTAAGGTAGCTACATTCCTCTCCTAGTTCTGACTTGTTGGAAAGTTGATATTCTTTAATTTCACATATATTTTAGAAGAAATTGCTTTCCAACAAATAGTTCAAAGGAGGAAAATAAGATTTTCAAATTGGATATAGCTTTTGATAGATGTCAAAAGTAACTAAAATATTAGTAGGATAAATATATATACTTATTTATTTTTAAAAATTTATTTTATTCTGTGGGGTACAAGTGAGGACTAACTACATATGTAGGCTGCATGGGAGAAGGATAAATTTGAAATGATTTCTCATTTTTCACTGCTATATTCTTCACAAGATCAGTCATGCTTTGCCATAAATGCTGACCATCCACTCACTCATTACCTTCTGGAAATTTTGATTTCTCTCTGTTTTTACTCTAATTAAGTCTTTCTGTTGTCATTGAGTAAATTGCCACATTTAATTTTCCCCTTTAATTCATAATTGCCTTGACTTTTCTGACACATGACACTGTTGAACATGTCTACTTTCTCTTATGCCACTATTTCAGCTCTGTGGTCACCTTTCTGCATATATATATATATATATATATATATATATATATATACTTTTTTGTCTATATATATATAGACACATTCAATGTAAAGAGGTGACTATATATTAGACTTTCTCACTCTTCTCATCCCTTAAAAATATTTTTATTTATTTATTTATTATCTATCTATCTGTCTATCTATCTATTTTTAAAGATGTGGGGTACCATTCAGGATTAGGTATACAAGTGATCATTGTACAGCTAAAATTTGGGCCTCCCTTTGGTTCCCACTTCGCTTGGTTTGAGATCAGCCACCCTTATTGATATTGTGGCACACCCCTTCACCACCCTGGCAGTATCCCGTTACTGTCAATCCCTTTCTTATACTATTAATGGTAAATGTTGAGGGTCCACTTATGAGTCTTCTCATTCCTTAGACGGAAGCATTCATCAAGATTTATTGCAACCCATTGATCTTATCTTTACATAGTTTTACTCAAAGCATTCCTTCATCCTCTTAGATTCAAGTAACTTCCTTTCCTATGGTCTTAATTTTAGGGTAACTGGCCTGTGCTAGAACTAGTTGAATAAACTCTGCCTATAGTTCTTTAAATTCTTGGATTCATAGCCTTTTAAATGTTCCATAATGGGAAAACCAAAGGAAATCACTAGGTGGAAAATTAATTTTCTGGTATACAGCAGCAGTGACTCTCAAGGCTGGATGAAATGAAGCTGTAGACTTCATGCAGTCTCAGTTCAGAGCTTCCTAATTCTCTCTGTAGGTTCTTAACCTCTCCATGGTGGCCAATGAGGAAAAGTGATTTATATGTTTATGGAGAGCCCATCTGAGTTAATGTAGATGCGCTAAAAGAGATTTATAACTTTTTTATATTTCTCTTTTAAAATTTGCATTCTGTCAGCATTCTTTCTTTCATCTCCTTCTCCCAGGTCACTGAAAATACCAGCTGTGAATTGCTTTTGGATTCCTTGCTACAATGAAATTTTGAGACAACTTGAGTTTCATTTTGAAGATTCTGGCTCTTCTCTGAGGAGAATATTACAAAATGTCTTTTTCTTTCTTTTTCAGAATGTCCCTAAACTGAGAAATATTAAAAAAAAAAATTAGTTGGGGAGGATAATTAGGTTGTAACTATGTCAATCACTCATGCAAGTTCATAATTTTTTAGTAAAACAGTTCATGGAAACATTTATATTCATGTAGAAGTTCATAGCTCTGTGGTCAAGCTTTTTTAACCAAAGAAAGAAATGGAGTGGTAAAAAAATTAGAGGAGAAAAAACAAGAACTCTTGAAGCAAATTAAATGAGTAACATGGAAAGTGTGCCATCTATCCTCTTGCTAGGTGGAGTTGGGGGATGTGTCACCCTTAGAAAGAAGGAAGGCAGGTGACATAGACATGTTAATGACAAACCCTGGCAAAGCTCAGGATATTTACTGGCACGCAGCACAGAGTTCTTACCTGTGGTTCGCTTTTGTCAGGATGTTCTTGAGTGTTTACTGAAAGCAAATCTATGAATTTATGCAAATGGCCTTCTAAATTGTTGCATAAACTATGCAACTATCTGATATAATCTGCCATGTATGAGCTTCTTTACTGCTTGGGCTCTGGAAATTTAATAAAATTTGATTCTGTGAAAAATCTGTTATGTGTATGTTTAATTTGACAATTTGAATTTTTGTGAAAGTGCAGCTCCATTATATATAGTAAATAATAGCTTTGAAAAAGGGCTGAGTTCTGGCATTTAGATGTGTGTTTCTTAATTTCTACAACTGTGTGCTTTCCCAATCTTCAGAAAGAGTGCAGATTTGTTATGGGAGTTTGAGTTAGTATTAAATGGTATGGGGCAGAATTTCATTTCTATTCTCTTAAGGTCTCAATTAGGTCTGAATTAAATTGACATAATTTAGGTTAACAGGAGAAATGTGTAATACAAGTTTTATGTGGCACAGGAGCCCTCATATGGAGTTGAAGACCCAATACACATAACTGACTTGAGAAAAGAGTAGTTAAGTTGTGAAGAAGCAACTTATATATGTGGAGGAGGCTTAAGAGATGTGTCATTTTTTCACAACTCTGTACAGAGTTCTTTTGGTTTCAACTTCTTGTCCTTAAGGATAAAGAAGCTGCATCTTTCTAGAACAGGGAGGGCATCTTTAGCATGTGGATTTCATCTTGTGCTTTTAAGAAACAGCATGAAGGACAACGAGATCTTTTTGCACCTGATGTTTTTTGTTTAAGTGCTTTTATCTTTAATAGTTAATATAGGACACTGATATATTTTTATCCTTTATTCCCTTGTCTGAAACTTCCTTAGAAGTTTTACATATTAAAAGCTGACTTACGGTTATGGAGAGAAGAGTTGGGTTAGTAGCTGAGTGGTAAGAGAGTTGTGAAGGGAAAAAAAGAACATAAATTGGAACAAGAAGAAAAGAATAAATCTGAGTATATGGTACAATATCCTATTGAATCAGATTCTCAGTAACAAAGATAGTTTGGTCCAGTTAAGCAGTTGTATCTTGTTTTAGGAGGTGAAATTATAGGTGGACTCTCATCCAAGTTAGGTCTCTACCTAATGAGAGAACAAGAGGCATTTCTGAGGAAAAAGAAACAGAAAAACAAAGATTAATGGTTGAAGAAAATTGTAGACCTACCTGATTTTTCAGTCTAGAGGGCAGTGACTTGAAAAGGATTCTAGATGTTGAATCAAGTATCTTGTTTTGGATGTCTCCAGGGATGTCTGAGTTTTCATACAGCAATGGGCATGAAGATTTTCCACACAAAAACCGTTGTGGTGATTTCTCTGAAGTCTGTATAGAGCTGTTCAGTTTCAGTTTTACAGGCTTCAAAAAAAAAAGGGAAATTTTAGTTTTTAATGATTCATGTCAGATAGGTGAGAGAAAAAGCTAAGCATGGGGGCATGTACCAGTGTTTCCAGCTATCCAGGAGGAGGCAGGAGGATCACTTGAGGTCAGAAGTTTGAGACCAACCTGCTACATAGCAAGACCTCATCTCAAAAAGAAAAAAGAAAGAAAGAAAGAAAGGAGAAAGAGAGAAAGAAAGAAAAAAGAAAGGTGAGAGAAATTGAGAATGCTAATTATAGATGAAAACCACAAAATTACAAGAGCCAGTTTGCAAAGAGGAAAAAGTTCAAATTCAATTAACATTGTACTGTTCAACATTCCATAAGAATGTGTTATAGTTTTTATGGAAACATGAAAATTTTTTTCATAATGATCTTCATTTTATGAAAGTTAAAAATAAGACTTATTTGTTTACAAAATAAGTTTAGATCTTAAAAATTTAGAATAATTTTTACATAAGTGCAGCAAGAATAGTGATTGACCATGGGCTTTTAAAAAGTCTTTGCTAAAACTTTTAAGGAATTTTAGATTAGACTATTAAAAGCCTCTTGGGAGTAGGAAGCCAAGTCAAGCACTTGCCATCACTTTATTTGTAATACCTATAGAATGGGTTGGATAGCTTTTTTTCTTAAAATCCCTTAAATGATTATAAGGTCCTGGACTTTCCAGGAAGGGATATTCTTTTGTCACCTCTAAGGCCAGTATTCTTTTAAGCTGGGTTCTATGTCAGTTTATTCAACGTGCTTTATAAACAGTTGCTTCATAAAGTTATCTTCAGTTCCTCAAACTTTTCTGGTCATATTTGAAAATATAACATTCCAATCAAAGCCTTGGTAATATAACCAATGTTTTCAATTGTGTCCTATTGCAAAGAAAAAAGATTCTTGTTGAGCATACACAACAAACATTACTATGAAAATTATAATACTCATTAACAGTTTCTAAATTCTGGAGGGATCAGGTAGAGAGAAAAAGATACATATTTCACATCTGTTTTAAAAACTGTATTTTGCCAAATTGTTGCAAGCTATAGATAGTTAAGAGATAAAGTTACTTTAAACTTGGAAAAAAAAAGAATCAGCAATGTTTCAGACAAAAAAGTCATTCATTTATTTAATCTTATGTAATTAATTCTTGTTACTCATCTTGGATTAGTAGTTTTATGAATCCATCAATTACTTCATTGTAGTTCTCGGAATTCTTAGCCTCTACAATGATATAGTCTTAGAGTTTTCAGAAATCTGTTTTCCAGAGAACTTGTCAGATTCTTTTCCATAAACATCCTTGAAAATGAAACAATTTTGGAATGTCGTTGATTGTAAATGCTCAAACAAATAGCAGCAACAACAACAAACTCTATAAGAACCTCAAGATAGGGATAAACTCTCACACCTCAATAATTAACCTAAATGTAAATGAACTAAATACACCACTGAAAAGATACAATGGCAAATTGGATAAAATATGATGCAACAACATGTTGTCTCCAAGAGACTCATCTCACCAGAAAGGGCTCTGACAGACTCAAAGTAAGAGGACAGGAAACAAAATTTCAGGCAAATGGAGCATAAAAGAAAGCAGGAATTGTGATCTTAATATCAGACAAAGTACCCTTTTAGCTATCAAAAATTTAAAAACATATGGAAGGTCACTACATAATGATAAAAGGTTCAAGCCATCAACAAGAAATATCCATCATAATCATATATGCACACAACATAGAAGCACCAGATTTCATAAAGCAGCTTCTAGGTTAAAAAAAAGGTATGGACTCTAACACAATCATAGCTGGGAACTTAAACACATCACTAACAACTCTAGACAGATCATCAAGACACAAAGTCAACAAGGAGACATGAAATGTCAGTGTGATACTTTACCAAATGGACTTAAATACCCACAGAACAATCCACCCCCAAACCACAGAATATACATTCTGCTCCTCACCACATGGAGTTTACTATAATATCAACCATAACCTTGGCAATAAATCAAGCATAAACACACTCCATAAGACTGATATTCTACTATGCATCTTGTCAGACCACAGTAGAATAAAAATAAATATCAACACCAACAAAGTTTCCCTGAAACCCACAAAAACATTGACAGTAAATATAATGATGCTAAATATCTCCTGAATCAACACAGAAATCAAAGCACAGATTAAAAGATACCTGGAAACAAATGAAAACAAAGAAATATCTTACCAAAATCTCTGGTATGCCATGAAAGCAGTACTAAGAGGGAAATTCATATCTCTATGAATACACATGAAGAAAATGGAAGAATCACAAGTTAACAGTGTGACAAATCACCTAAGGAAACTGGAAAAGCAAGGCTATCGAAACCCTAACTTTGGAAATTTCCAGCAAGATGGTGATGGAGCAGTTTGGTTGGTGAGACCCTCTGTGAAAGAGAACACACATGAAGATTCTAGCTCTTGCTGGGGGGCTACAGGTCACATCGTCAGCAGCCTGCTCTTTACAAGGTGCTCAACTGCCGCCTCATCCACCTTTGTCATCTCAGCCTCAGTGGTGGTAGCAGCTCCCGATGCCACCACTGCTGCCATCACCCTGCCTATGCCTGAGGTGAACCACAGCTCTGGACCATGAAGCCCCCCCAAGCATGCTCTACTGAAACTGCCACCGCTGCTGCCACTGCCATGCCCAAGGTAACAACATCAAATTGGGAAGGATAGAAGCTCCTTTCCCTTGCTATATAGACACAGGCCAGATCTGAGTGGCAGACTTGGCAGGCAGCCCAGATCTGAACCACCCTCCACAGCAGGCCAGGGGCAACTGACCCTAACTGTGAACAAATCTACCAGCCTGCAGAGACAGCTAGAAATCAGAGCTGAAACAACTTAAAGGAAAAGTCTTAGAGTGTGCTTGGTTGGTTCTGTTAGTTTACTGACTTTATTCTATTCTTTTTTTTCTCTCTGTAGACCCTCTTCTTTGTATATAGGAATAGCACACCAATAAGGAGGTTGTTTAGCTTGTGCGTTAGCATCATTGTATGTTTTGGTTTTCTCATATGGCTGTTGGTTAGTGTCTCTTCGTGTCTCTTTTCATGTTAGTTGGTATGTTTGTCTGTTGTCCTTCTTACTCCTCTCTCTCTCCACCCTTCTCTTATACCCACTCCCTCCTCCATTCTTTTCCCTTTTTTTAGCCTAATTTTGCTTTCAGGGAGTAAACCTATAACCCTACTGCATGGACAGATTGCAAGGCAGTGGGAAGTGGGTTCCAGATTATCCATACAGCTGTCAGTGGATACTGGGATCTGCAGATAGATTTCAATCACAGCTCCCTGCTTAATTAAATCTCAAACTGCAAAAAGGACCACCTCCAACCTATAGTCCAACCCCAGAATTAAACAAAGCAAGAGGATATACACAAGGAAGAATAGGAGATTGAACACAAAGAAGTAAAAGCAACCCTTCCACCCCTGAACATCAGAATTAAAGAAGACAGGGGGAGGAGGGAAAGAAAAAGTAGGGAGAAAAAGTCTGCACACATGAAAAACCAAAAGAAGAATATAGGTCTCACACAGACCCCTGGGAGGTCAGACACTGAGAAAACAGACTTTGGAACACAGACAATGAAGAGACCCCAGAATGATTGGTCACATGCAACAAACCCAGACATCAAGACATTAATAGAGAGAATAAAAAAAATCGAGTAGAGACAAGAGGAAAACAGGAAGGAACTGATAACAGAAATAACAGCAGTAAAGAATACTGTGATGGAAATAAATGGCAAACTAATAAGCATGGAAATCAGAATTAGCCATGCAGAAGAAAGAATCTCAGAGCTTGAAGACCAAAATACAGAACTAACCCAAACTATCAAAAACATAGAAAAGAAGCTTCAAAAGACAGAACAAAACCTTCAAGAGATGAATGATTACTTCAAGAGACCAAACCAGAGTAATTGGCCTTCCTGAGGCAGAAAGAGAGGCAGAGACCACTCTGGAACAAACATTCCATGAAATTATCCAAGAAAACTTCCTTCATCTCATCAGTGATGCAAAAATTCAAACACAAGAGATTCAGAGAACCCCTGCAAGACAACAGATGAGAAGACCAACTTCCAGACACATAATAATTCACATAAACAAAGTAGATATAAAAGAAAAAATCCTAAAGGCAGCACGAGAAAAAGGTCATACTACCTACAAGGGAAGACCAATTAGAATAGCAGCAGATTTATCTACAGAAACCCTTCAGGCTCGGAGAGCTTGGAGTCTTATCTTCAAAGTTCTAAAAGGTAAGCAATTTCAACCGAGAATAACCTACCCAGACAAGCAGAGCTTCATCAGTGAGGGGGAATTAAAATCTTTCCCAGACATCCAATACCTAAGAACTTATGCTGTCTCCAGGCCACCTCTACAAGAAATACTTAAGAAAGTATTAAACACAGAAGAAAAAGAGAAAAGAACGACAACATTCTTCACAAGAGTACAGGGAAAAGATGGAAAACACATGAATCAAACTCCAAACCAAAGGAAAGACAACAAATAAACAGGAACAACAACAACTCTATAAGAACCTCATGACAGGGAAAAACTGCCACATTTCAATAATTAGCCTGAATGTGAATGGACTAAATTCACCACTGAAAAGTCACAGAATGGTGGACCGGATAAGAAACCATGACCCCATTATTTGCTGCATCCAGGAGACTCATCTCACTACAAGGGATTCACACAGACTCAAAGGTTGAAAAACGAGTTTCCAGGCAAGTGGATTACAAAAGAAGGCAAGAGTTGCAATCTTAACCTCAGACAAAATAACCTTTAAGCTATCAAAAATTAAAAAAAGATACAAAAGGATACTACATAATGGTAAAAAAGGGTCAATCCATCAACAAGAAATATCCATCCTAAACATATATGCACCCAATACAGAAGCACCAGCATTTATAAAACAACTACTAAATAAACTGAAAAAGTTTATAGACTCTAACACTATTTTAGCAGGGGACTTAAACAGTCCACTGACAGCCCTAGATAGATCATCGAGGCATGTCGGTGACCAGCACTGACCAAGGGTGGGTTAGGACCCGCACCAGAGAATCTGGACAGCGAGAAGACCACTCGGAGGCAGTTCTTCTGGGAACAGTCTGATCAGGACTGGAGCCAACTTTTATTCGGACTCCTTCCAACTTATATACCATTTTCTATACCCTCCAGCAGTGTGGTAATCACTCACTGGGGGCGTACAAGTTTCGTGCTTTACAAACTATGCATCACAAGACCACCACGAGATCTGCAATTTCCAAGCAAACAATTCAAATTCCATGATGCCTGCCGTGCTTGCATTAAGGTCACAGGTGCACAATTTCAATACAAATCGTTCAAAGTGTTTTCCATAATGTTCAATGAATCATTCATTGCTCTATACTCTTTGCTCTATACCCTGATTAATACAAAAAACTTTCCTGAGTTAACTCTAGGTTCAATCCAAGTTCACTGATTCCCAATATTTTTAACAATTAATATTATCAACTTAACACTATACTATAATCTATAAGTTTAGTTAAATGACTTAACTGTCAGTTATACTATTAACCTATTATGATTTAACGTAATGCCTTATAACTCAGTTAAAACTTATTCTTAAACTACCAAACTTTACTATAATTCATATGTTTCATATGTCTAAACTTTAATTTTCATATGATCTAGTTATTGGACTTTAATACTATGCTATATCCTATTAAGCTAATACCTTATCGTTAATTCTTTTATAAATCATATAGTAACTATTACACTTGAATAATGTAGCAAAAGGAATCAAAACAGCAAGCATAGATTTACGCAGCTATGAGTGTATATGTATATATTTTATCCTAACAAGTCTACTCTAAAAATCAAATAGTAGCTGTCACACTCTTGAACAAGGAAATCCAGGGCTGCCAAGATGGCAGCCATGGGCTGAAGCAGACAGAGTTTCGGTAATTAACGAAACAAAAGAAAACGTTCTACCTGGCTAGGGGCAGGGTGACAAAACTATCATGGTAATTTAGTTTCTAATCTTAGCCCTAGGGGAAACAGCTTTCGGGAACAAGAGCTGACTACCCAGTCTACCAGGAAATAGAAGTTAAAAAATATCTAGAAAGAAGTAAAACTTAGAAAGACAGAGAGAAATAATTCTGCTATGCACTTTCCATCAGATGTATTGAGATTTACTTATAAGTTTTACTGCCATGTATGCACACTGGTCACTAATCACACGCCAATATTATAGGTATAACTGATATCCTATGTCAGAGGCGATCTTCCAGATGGGCCTTTACAGGCCTCAGCCATGTAGCTATAGATGTTGGCTCCCAACAGAGGCAAAAAATCAACAAGGAGATCCAGAACCTAAACTTGACACTTGACCAAATGGACTTAGCGGATACCTACAGATTATTCCACCCAACATCCACAGACTATACTTTCTACTCATCACCACATGGAACATACTCCAAGATCGATCACATTCTTGGCCATAAATCAAGCATAAACAAATTCCACAAGGTTGAAATCTTGCCATGACATTCTCAGACCACAGTGGAATAAAAATAAACATTAAACCCAACATTTCCCCAAAACCCACAAAGACATGGACACTAAACAGCATGATGCTGAACAACAACTGGCTCAACACAGAAATCAAAGAAGAAATTGAAAAATTCCTAGAAACAAATGAAAATAAAAAAACATTTTACCAAAACCTCTGGGATGCCATTAAATCAGTTTTAAGAGGGAAATTCATATCTCTATGAACACACATCAAGAAAATGGAAAGATCACAAGTGGAGAGCCTAACAAATCACTTAAAGGAGTTAGAAAGAGAAGACCAACAGAACCCCAACTTTAGCAGAAGAATCCAAATCACAAAAATAAGAGCCCAAATATGGGACATAGAGGACAAAAATACAGAAAACATCAACAAAACAAAAAGTTGGTTCTTTGAAAGAATTGACAAGATTGATGGGCCTCTAGCCAGAATGACCAAGAAAAGGGAGAGAAAGCTCAAATAAACACAATCAGAAATACAAAAGATAAAATCACAACTGACTCCAAAGAAATACAAAACATTATCAGAGATTACTATACAACTATATGAAAACAAACTTGAAAACCTAGATAAAATGGAGAACTTTCTGACATCATACAACCTCTTCAGGTTAAAACAAGAAGACATCGAGGCCCATAACAATGCAGAAAAATGACTCTGTCATAGGAAAACTACCTACAAAAAACAAAAAAGCCCTAGACTGGATGTCTTTCCAGCAGAATTCTACAAATCATACAAGGAGATGCTGATACCAATCCTACTGAAAGTATTCCAGGCAATTGAGAAAGATGGAATTCTCCCTAAATCATTTTACGAAGGTAATATTTCACTGATACTCAAACCGGGTAAAGATACAACAAAGAAAGAGAACTGCAGTCCAATATCCCTTATGAACATAGATGCAAAAATCCTCAACAAGACACTAGCAGATCGGATCCAAAAACACATCTCAAATATCATCCACCATGACCAAGTAGTCTTCAGCCCCAGGATGCAGGAATAGTTCAACATTCACAAGAACACAAATGTCACTGAATACATCAACAGATGTAAAAGCAAGAACCACATGATTATCTCATTAAATGCAGAAAAAGCTTTTGATAAAATCCAGCATTCCTTCTTGTTAAAAACCCTCAAACACCTAGGTATAGAAGGAACATACTTCAAAATAGTAAGTGCCATCTATGACAAACACACAGCTAGCATATTGCTAAATGGTCAGAAACTAGAATCATTTCCCCTGAAAACTGGAACAAGACAAGGTTGTCTACTCTCACCCCTTTTGTTCAATATTGTGTTGGAAGTCCTAGCTAAGGCAATTAGACAAGTGAAGGAAATCAGGGGTATCCAAATAGGAAAAGAGGAAGTCAAGTTATTTCTCTTTGTTGATGATAATATCCTATTCCTTGAAAATCCAAGAGAATCTGTCAAAAACCTGCTTGCACTAATAAAGGACTTTGGCAAAGTCTCAGGGTACAAAATAAATGTGCAAAAGACAGCTGCATTTCTCTACACCAACAACAAGCAGGCAGAGAACCAAATAAAAGGCACAATCCCATTCCCAATAGCCACCAAAAAAATGAAATACCTCGAAGACTTCCTAACCAGAAAAATGAAATACTTTTACAATGAAAATTACAAAATGCTGCTTAAAGAAATCCAAGAAGACACAGACAAATGGAAAAATATTCCATACTCATGGGTAGGAAGAATCAACATTGTTAAGATGTGCATCCTACCAAAGGCAATCTAAAGATTAAACACAATATCCATTAAGCTACCTATATCATTCTTCTCAGACCTAGAAATGAAAATACAGAAATTCATATGGAAACATAAACGAACACAAATAGCCAAAACAATCCTTAGCAAAAGAAACAAAGCAGGAGGTATCACACTTCCAGACTTCAAACTTTACTATAAGGCTACCATAATCAAAACAGCCTGGTATTGGTGCAAGAACAGGCATATAGACCAATGGAACAGGATAGAGATTCCGGAAGTAAAGCTTCAATTCTTCAACCAACTCATCTTTGACAAAGCCTCCAACAACAACCACTGGGGAGAGGAGAACCTATTCAGTAAACAGTGCTGGGAAAATGGCTGACCACATGCAGAAGATGGAAACAGGACCCAAACCCATCACCATACACAAAAATGAACTCTCAATGAATCAAAGAGCTGAATGTAAAACCTCTATCAGAATTTTCAAAAGCACAGGAGACACCCTTATGAAAATTGGAACTGGGAACCAATTCCTATTCAGAACCCTTAAAGGCCAATACCTTAAGAAATAACAGACAAATGCGACCTCATCAAATCAATGAGATTCTCACAAAGCAAAAGAAACCATCAAGAGAGCAGGGAGAGCCCACAGAATGGGAAAATACATGTGTCAACTGTTTATCCAACAAAGGCCTAACATCTAGGATCTACAAGGAACTCAGACACGCTGAAAGGAAAAAAAACAAGCAGCCCCTTTAAAAAGTGGGCAAAAGATATGAATAGATACTTCTCAAAAAAAGATAAAAGTGCAGCCAACAGACACATGAAAAAGTGCTCAGCTTCACTCATCATCAGAGAAATGCAAAGCAAAACCACACTGAGATACCACTTAACCCCTGTAAGAATGGCCATCATTAATAAAACAACAACAGATGCTGGTGAGGATGTGGAGAAAAAGGAATGTTTCTACACTGCTGGTGAGAATGCAGACTAGTACAACCTCTTTGGAAGACAGTGTGGCAATTTCTGAAAGAACTAGTAATTGACCTTCCATATGACCCAGCAATTCCCCTATTGGGAATATACCCGGAGAAACCCAAATTATTCTGCAAAAAAAATACCTGCACACATATGTTTATTGCAGCTCTATTCACAATAGCAAAAACATGGAACCAACTGTGTTGCCCATCGATGTTGAACTGGATAAACAAAATGTGATACATATACACAATGGAATATTATGCAGCCATAAAGAAGGACAAATATATGGAGTTTGCAGCAACTTGGATGGATTTGGAGTTGATCATACTCAGTGATTTATCACAGAAACAAAGAACTGAGTTCCATACGTTCTCACTCATAAGGTGACCTTAAACAATTATTATACTATAAGAAAGTGATTGACAGTAGTGGAAAACTGTCAGAGGAAGGTGGGTGGAACTGGCAGTTTAGGGAAACTGCTAGGGGTGGGAAGGGCATACCTCATCAACCAGGGTGCCTGCATGATCAATGTTTATATACCTAACCCTGAATTGTACCCCACATCTTTATAACAAATAAATTAATTAATAAAAAAAGAGAATAGCAACCTCTAGCATTAATCATATCTCCATGATTAATTCTAGTACTATGAGAAAGAATAAAAGTTCCTTAAAGAAAAAAAGGACAGAAAGCCATTGTCTTCCTGAGAACAGAAATTCTGATTTATATTTATGTAGTATAGTTTACAATAAAAAGAAAGTAACAGGTTTTGACTTTTCAACTGGAGACTTTGAGTATGGTGCCTTGCTTGAGTGTGTCACTTACAATGAAAGTTGCCTGGCCACCTCACTTTCCTAGCAAGCTTGTTCTCTGGCAAACAGTCTTACAGAAGTCATATTGCACACAGCTATATTATCTATTTAAAAATATACAAAAAAGAAGCCACATTGCTTCAACCAGCCATTTGAATCATCTGTCATGCAAAGGAAAATAATTTGATCTACTAGTATACAGGATCCTGGTGTTGAAAACCAATCAACTCGTGCTCTGCATCTAACTTGAAAAATTCAAGCATCCTCAATTTATTTATGAACTTATGAATTTGGTTAGTTCTGAAAACTTCTCTCATGAGGCCTTGGCTTTATAACAATATTTTTTATTCACATGACATATGAATTTAAGAATGTATACTAGCTATCATGTACCCTACTTATCATGTAGGAGATATTACAATGGAATATAAACCTTTTTAACATGATTGAAGTATTATAAATGTAGACGTGCACAATTCACAAGTGTAGAGCTCAATGATTACCACAAAGTCAACCACTTAGGTCAAGAAACAGAACATTACCAGCATCTCAGAAGACTACCTTGTGGCCTACCCTTTTCTGCAAAAGTAACTGCTACTCTGACATCTATCACCATAGATTTACTTTCCTTTTTCAAATTTACATAAACAGAATCATATAATATGTATGGTTTTGTCTGGCTTCTTTGTTTAGCATTATGTTTGCAAATTTCATTCACATGGTTGGGTGTAGCAGTTCATTAATTTTCATTGTTATATAGTATTCAATTGTATAAATAAATTACTATATATATATATATATATATATATATATAAAACCCCCTAACTTCAGCAGAAGAATTCAGATTACCAAAATAAAAACCCAAATTTGGGACATAGAAGACAAAAACATAATACCAAAAAAATCAATGAAACCAAAATCTTGTTCTTTGAAAGAATAAACAAGATTGATGAACCCTAGCTAGGCTGACCAAGAAAAAGAGAGAAAAAGCCCAAATAAACACAATCAGAAATGCATACGATTATGTTACAACTGACCCCAAAGAAATGCAAAAGATTATCAGAGATTTCTATTTACACCTGTAGGGAAACAAACTTGAAAACCTGAATAAAATGAAGGACTTTCTGATATCACACAACTTCCTTAGGTTGAAACAAGAAAAAAATTGAGACCCTAAATAGACCAATAACAACACAAGAAATTGACTATGTCATAAGAAAACTACCAGCAAAAAAAGTCCTGAACCAGATGACTTTCCAAAGAAAACTACAGGCCAATATCCTTGATGAACATAGATGTTAAAATTCTCAAGAAGATTGTAGCAAACCAGATCCAACAACACAGCTCAAAAATCATCCACCATGACCAAGTATACTTCATTCCTGAGACTCAGGTCTGGTTCAACATCCGCAAGGCCATAAATTTAATCAACAGATGTAAAGACAGAAACCACATAATATATCATTCGACACAAAAAAAGCATTTTATAAAATTCAGCCCCCCTTCTTGATAAAAACCTCAAACATCTGGGCAGAGATGGAACATACCTCAGAATAGTAAGAGAAACTCACAGGCAACATACTGCTAAACAGACAGAAATTGAAACCATTTCCCCTGAAAACCAGAATGAGACAAGTATGCCCACTCTCAACTCTCACTCCTCCTCCTCAACATAGTATTAGAAGTCACAGTCAGAGCAATCAGACAAGAGAAGAAAATCAGGGGTTTCCAAATAAGAAAAGCGGAAGCTAAGTTATCCCTCTTTACAGATGACATGATTCTACACCTCGAAAAGTCAAGAGAATCTGTCAAAAACCTCCTCACACTGAGAAAGGACTTTGGCAAAGTCTCAGGGTATAAAGTAAATGTGCAAAAGTCAGTTGCATTTCCATATACCAAAAATAAACAAACAGAAACTCAAATAAAAAGCACAATCCCATTCACAATAGACACACACACACACACACACACACACACACACACACACACACAATACCTTGGCATCATCCTAACCAGAGAAGTGAAAGACCTTTACAAAGAAAACTAAAAAACACTGCTCAAAGAAATCAGAGATGACAAAAACAGATGGAAAAATATTCCATGCTCATGGATTGGAAGACCCCACAGTGTTAAGATGTCCATCCTATTCAAGAGCAAACTACAGATTTAACACAATACCCATTAAATTACCAACAACATTCTTCTCAGAACTGGAAATGACAATACAGGGATTCATATGAAAACATGAACAGCCACAAGTAGTCAAAACAATTCTCTGCAAACAAAAACAGAGTGGGAGGCATCACACTCCCAGACTTTAAGCTTTATTATAAAGCTACAATAATCAAAACAGCCTGATATTGGTACAAGAATAGGCATACAGACCAATTGAACAGGCTAGAGATTCCAGAAGCAAAACCTCAATTTCTCAACCAAGTCATCTTCGACAAAGCATCCACCATCAACCACTGGGGAGAAGAGAACCTATTCAGTAAATGGTGCTGGGAAAACTGGCTGACCACATGCAAAAGATTAAAACAAGACCTCTACCTATCACCATACGCAAAAATCCACACCAAAGGATAGGATCAAAGACCTAAACATAAAACCTCAAACTATAAGAAGTTTAGAAATGCAGGAGACACCCTTATGAAAATTGGAACTGACAACCAATTCCTGATCAAAACCCCAAATGCCTATGCCATAAGAGACAAGATAGACAAGTGGGACCTCATCGAACTGACGAGCTTCTGCAAAGTCAAATAAACCATCAAGAAAGCAGGTTGATAGTCCATAGAATGGGAAAAGATATTTGCCAACCGTATATCTGACAAAGGCTTGACAGCTAGGATCTACAAGGAACTCAAATGTACCAAAAGGAAAAGCAAAAACAAAACAAACAGTCCTATTAAAAGCTGGGCAAAATATATGAATAGACACTTCTCAAAAGAAGACAAACGAGCAGCCCACAGATATGTGAAAAAAATATTCTTCTTCACTAATCATCAAAGAAATGCATATTAAAACCACACTGAGATACCTCCTAACGCCGGTTAGGATAACCATCATCAATAACTCAAAAGACAACAGATGCTGAAGAGGATGGAGCAAAAGGGAACACTTCTACACTGTTGGTGGGATTGTAAACTAGTACAGCCTCTGTGGAAAACAGTGTGACGATTCCTAAAAGATCTAAAAATTGAACTCCCATACGACCATGCACTTCCCTACTGGGGATATACCTGAAGGAACTCAAATCACTCTATGAAAAAGATACCAGAACACACATGTTTATTGCAGCATTATTCACAGTAGCAAAAACATAGAACCAACTGTGCCACACATCAAAAGAGGACTGGATAAAAAATGTGGTACATATACAAAATGGAATATTATACAGCCATTAAAAAGGACAAAATTATGAACTTGGATGGACTTAGAGGTTATGATACTGAGTGATCTATCACAGAAACAAAGAACCAATTATCACATGTTTTCACTGATAAGCGGACCTTGAACAATTATCATAATACTGTAAGAAAAGGATTGGCAGTAGTGGGAAACGTCAGGGGAGGAGAGGCACACCTCATCAACAAGGATACCTGCATAGTGAACATCTGTATACCTAACCCTGAATTGCACCCCACATATTTAAAATAAAAAATAAAAAAGAATTCTTAATTGATATAAGTGCTTTGATTTTTCCCTTAAGCTAAATCTTCCCATAGATACCACTAGAACAATCGTTTAGGATGACAGTTCTCTAAAAATATACTATTAGATACAAATGTTCAAATCATCAGAGGCATACCTACTTTGTCACTCTGACCCAATAAGCCATTTTTTATAGCTGAAAACCTTTTGTAGTTTAACCATGGATGCCAGATGTGTGTCCCCAAAGAGACTGCAAAAAATTCAGTCCCCTCAAGATTCAAAGTTTCTCCTCAAGATAGTCTAAAAAACCAAAGACTGCTGTTGTTAACAAGGCATTGAAGATTGTGACAATTAAGACAGACACTCTGAAAGTTGTTATGGTCAGACAAAAAGACTTCACATTTTGGACTTCTAACCTACTGGATAGCCACTTGATTGATGCAAGACTACAGAGAATGTGGTTACAAAGCCAAGATCTCAAGACATAAAACAAGATGGATGGAGAATTTTATTCTGCTTTTCCTTCTTATGATAAATTACACCACAGAGATGAGGAAAACAAGGATTGTTTCTGGGAGGCTGTAGATCATTAATCTATGGACACATAGAACCAAATTCATAAGAGTCACATTTCAAAGAAGGATTTCTTATAGTTTTTTTCCCCCTGCAAATGTAATATTGGAAAAGAAGGGAAAAGGAAAAATGTTTTCTTTTTCTCTCTCTGTTGAGTACTACAGAAGGGACCCAGGAGCACTGACTGTGGTAAAAATTCCTTTACCCCACATCCTCTCCAGCATCCGTTGATTTTTGAGTTATTGAGGATAGCCATCTTGACTGGAGTTCAGAGGTATCTCAGTGTGGTTTTAATTTGCATTTCTTTGATGATTAGTGAGGCTGAACAATTTTTCACGTTTCTGTTGCCTGTTCATACATCTTCTTTTGAGAATTACCTATTCATATCTGTTGTCCACTTTTTAATAGGGCTGTTTGTTTTTTATCTTTAGCATGTTTGAGTTCCTTGTAGATCTTAGATGCTAGGCCTGTGTCAGATATACAGCTGGCAAATATTTTTTCCCGGTGTGTGGACTTCTCACGAAGTTTTCTTTTACTTTGCAGAAGCTTTTCAATTTGATGAGGTCCCACTTGTCTTTCTTATCTCATGGCATGGGCACTTGGATTTTTGATCAGGAACTGGTTGCCAGTTGCTATTTTCCATAAGGGTGTCTCCTGCATTTCTAAGGTTCTTATAGTTTGAGGTTTTCTGTTTAAATTTTTGATACATTTAGTGTTGATTTTTGTGTAGGGTGAAAGATAGGGGTCTTGTTTTAATCTTTTGCATGAGGTCAGCCAGTTTTCTCAGCACCACTTACTGAATAGGTTTTCTTCTCCCCAGTGGATGGTGGTGGAGGCTTTGTCGATGATGAATTTGTTGAGAAATCGAGGTTTTGCTTCTGAAATCTCTATCCTGTTCCCTTGGTCTATATGCCTGTTCTTATACCAATACCAGGCTGTTTTGATTTTTATAGCCTTATAATAAAGTTTCAAGTATGACCACCATCATTAATTCACAATCAACAGATGCTGGAGAGGATGGGGGGAAACACTTACACTTCTACACTGTTGGTGGGTGTGTAACTGATTCAACCTCTGTGGAAACCAGTGTGGCAATTCCTAAAAGATCTAAAAATCGACCTTCCATATCAGCCAGCAATGCCCCTTTTAGAATATACCTGGAGGAACTCAAATCATTCTATGAAAAAGATACCTGCACATGCATATCATTCACAATAGCAAAAACATGGAACCATCCATGTTGCCCATCAAAAGTGGAATGGATTTAAATAATGTGGTACATATACTTGATGGAATATTATGCAGTTAAAAAGAAGGACAGATTATGAGCTTCTCAGCAACTTGGATGGTTTTAGAGTCTACAGTGCTCAGTAATCTATCACAGAAACAAAGTACTGAGTACTACATGTTCTCACTCATATGCAGACCCTGAACAATTATCATAATATATTAAAGATATTAGCAGTAGTGAGACTGTCAGGGGAGTGGGAGCGGAGGCTTCATCAATAAGGGTACCTGATCTCAATCCAGGTGAAGTGGGTACCAAAATGAGGCCCAAACTTTACCTGTACAATGATCATTTTTATACCTAACCCTGAATTATACCTATCTTTAAAATAAAATTTAAAAAAAAAAAGGAAAAAATTTCATACCTTCTGCTGACTTTGGTGAGTCCTCTCAGAAACCATTTGCAGGCTCTGAAAGGAGGGGTATGTCCCAGATTTTCAAGGTCTGTAGGGGTGGAAAATCCATTTCCATTATCTTAGGGTCTCATCTGGGTTAAGGAATTAAAATGACATAAGAGATTTAAATAACATAGACAAGCATAATACAAAGTTTACGTGGCATAAGGGCATGAGTCCACATAAGGAAATGAAGGTCCAAAGAACTACGTAGTTAGAGTCAGTCACTTACATACTGAATTGGACAAGGAGTAGTAGGTTGTGAAGAAGCAACTAAATTGCTATTTTTATTTGGAGAAGGTAAAAATTACTCTCCATTAAACATGTTTTGTTTTACTTAAACTTGAAACTACTGCAACTTTTGATGGGGGTCAACATTCTGAAGTTTTTTTTCTAACCTAAACTGGTTTTCTCTTTTTTAAATAAGAAATTTCACTTTTATTGATGTCCCAGTACAGGATCACTTGTAAATACATTGCATTAACAGATACTTTGTAACTAGAAGGCTACCAGTGAGCTGTACAGCCTTGAGTCTACTAAAAAATCCTGTACCAATCAGAGCAATACAATAGCATCCTTAATAGAGTGCATTATATTATGTAGTCATTCAGCCTGTAACATACTGAATAATAATAAACTATGATTGTGAGATAGCATAGCCTTGAGTCCTTTCAAGTCATTTCCTTTCTTCCCTCACTAATTTTTCTTCTAGAGTTTATTAGTAAGTTTTGCTTGACAAGAGATTAATATAGGATTTTTTTCCCCAAGATTCTTCTGCCAGTTTGTTTGCTAGTATGACATTCTGATTTTTAAATTATTTTATTATTTTTTAAAAATTAGTGGTGTGTTTGCTATGCAGTTAAATGTAGAATTTTGATCAGTTAAGTAATAGTGAAAATGAAGGATTTTGTTTGAGTAAAGGTCAAAGTGGCTGGGCAAATTTTGTCTTCATTGTACCTACTATTTCCTATGTAGTCCAACTTTTTCTTTTTAGTATTATAATGTTGCTCTGTTTATAAAATACATTACAATGGCATCAAAATGCATTATAAAAAGTTCAGACTTTAGAGGAGAATGTACCAAATTTCACCAATCAGAAATAACCACTGAATTAATATTAAGTAACTATAATTTCAGATTTCTTTTTGTGCATTTAATAAAAGAAGACTGGACAGAAAAAGTAGTTTTATAAAGATGAGCTAATGTGGTAAAATTGTTTAACAATAAAATGCATTATTTTTAATTTTACTTGAATTTAGAAGATAAACAAGCTATAGAAATGACTGTTTTCCATCACAAGGATTATTCATTTCTAAAAAAAATCTTTTTACATTAAGAAAAAAAGATTGTGAAAGACATTAAGAATGTATTATGATATTGTCAAATTTTATATTATTGATATATATATTTGAAATCTAATTCACTCACTTGTTTAGTTTTAGTTCTATATTTATATATATTCAGCAATAATTTCTTGAATTCTAGGAAAACAACTTAACTGGGTCTAAAATAGTTGGTTCACATTTTATTTACCTCATAAATTTGTGGACATCATTGCTATATTATTTTTTGGCATGGTACATTATTTGGAGTGCTCTGAGCCCAGCTTAATTTTTTACTTTTAAGTGACTCATTTTTTCACCCCTAAATGTCTCAAGAAATATTTCTTGCTCTGAAAATTAAAAAAAATTGTAAAAAGATCACTGTTGATTATTTTATATGTCAGTTTTTCCTGGCATATACTGCAGTGTCTTTCTATTAACAGTTTGAAATTTTTCTTTATTTAAGGAAAAACTTTTTATTATATGTTTAAATGCTTTTTCTGCTTTTTTTGAGTTCAATATTGTAGGAGGGATAAATATTTTCTATTGAATCATTGTTGTCCCTCCCACCACAGCTGATGATCTTTTTATCTATTTGTTTCTATCTCTTTGTCGCTTTTCCCTGCATTTATTTTCAATAGATCACTTCAATTTTACTCTATGCCACTTACTTAACTCACTTCTAGTCAAACAACTTACCATACGAATTGACACTCTACACACACAGTTTGTTTCATTGTTGTTTTGAAGTTTTTGGTTCTTATTGGAAATTACCAAAGATTAAAAAAAAAAAAAAATAAAGAGAAACTAATCTGTAGACCCATACTGGAAAAAATAAATCTGTGTTGCTGCATTAAAATACAGGCAAGCTAATGTATATTTGTATGTATTAAAATAAAAAATTTTGATACGTTTATTCTGCATTCCTTAGCAACATAAAATTAAACTGTGTCTATTCCTAATGAGTTTTCTTCTCTAGGTTCAATATTACATTTATGAAACTCCTCCATGTGGCTGGATGTAGGTGGAGTTTCTTTTCATTGTTTCATAGAATTCCACTGAATCACAACTTATCCATCTATTAAGCTTCTTGTTCCCTCAGCAAGTTTGTTTTCTCTATTTCCTTCAGTACTCTTAAGTCACAGTTTGTTATGCTTATGTGATTATGGATATTTTCCTTCTCCATATTTTCCTACCCCTTCCTAGTAACACCAAGGTGTGAATCTCTGTTATCTTGCTCTACAGAGTACATGTGGGGATAGAGAGAAAAGTTCACATTTAATGACTTTTCTTCAGTTTTTTGCCAAGTGAAACCCCATATTTAATCTGCTTTTCTCCAATGGGTATAAAGCAGGGACAGTGAAATTGTATTAAACAATATCTTAAAATTTTCTTTATTTGCCTTCTTTCTTAGTACCACCTTAGGGTTGGTAAGTAAGAACAGTCTTATGAGTAAATGAACGGTATGTTCAAAATCTATGTCATAAAGTTTGCCCACTTTTAAAAAAACTGCTGATACCTTATATTTGTTGAGTCCTACCTTTTTTAAATGAACAATTAGTTTCTTTAAGTTTTGAGTGAAGGGAATTCTCAATTCAGTTTTATTTTGCCCCCCTTTAAGATGATATTTTCTTTTGAGTATTTCTTATTATCTTTGATTATCTGTGTTGCTACTTATATGTTAACAGTCCATATCTTTGTTGTTTATTTAATGCCAATCTTAATATTAAACTGATTACCAGAGTGGTACTGTGCATCTTCTGTTATTAGCCATAGTTGAAAAGAGCTATGATCATATAATCTTTTAGTTAAGAAAATATCTTTAAAACTTCCAAATGATAGTTTCACCATATCCATTAATCTTAATTTAGGATTCATGCTCCATATAAACGTTTTGTAATAAGAACTCATAATAATAGCTATCTAGTGTTTGTGATGCATCTGGTAATAGGCTTTGTCATTTCTATGCCTCATTTTAGTTAGTTCTCAAATAAATTTGTAGAGATAGCCCCTCATGCACAGATTAGAACACTGAAACTTAGAGAAAGGAGAGAACTAATTGTCCCAGGGTCCTACGTGACTTGAAATGGAGTCTGGTTCCTTACACTGAGTTCCTAGGACTAAGTGGTATGGCCTCTTTCACTTTTAATTTCAAAAGCTAGCCACCTTTCTTCCTACATAGGACTTTTTAAAACCTAGGGCAGTGAGCCAATAAGTTTGATTCTTACACGCCAAGTAGTAGTATGAAGTATTTTAGAGTTAAGATATTTCATCATGGCTTGGGCTTTTCTTTACAGAATGTTAGGTAGTAAACGACCTGGATGTCACCTCCACTGATGCATATACCACAGTTGTTTCCTATGATATTGAGTCACTTTCCTTGGTTGGGGAGGCCCCACTCTGAATCTGATCCTTGTCTTCCATTTCCTCCCTGTCTTGCAAGGACTAAGAGTTCTTTTAGTTTCTTCTTCTGGTAAGTGTCCTCCTCTTTATTCTCTGCTTTCCTCACTAAACCCTGCCAGTCTCTAAATAATGAACTTTAAGTCAACTCAGATTGTAGGTCATAGGCAGAAAGTTTCTTACTTGGAAAAATCTGTTTTCTTCTACTTCCATAATAGTGACTTTTAGATTGCCTCTTTCTTGTGCCATACTGACCTTTCTGAAAACTCTAGGAAATAAAAAATGCAACCTAGAATTTTGGGCTTTTCCTACAATTTCCCTACTTTTATAAACTCCAATAGGGCTATTTGAATCTTAGGTTTACATTTTGAGGAATAGACAATAATTTAATCGAATGTTTCATATTGTATAGTAAGATTCACCCATATTCTTTCCTGGATTATATGATACCTACTTATTTCTGCTCCTTCTGTATTCATCCAATCCACACCTTAGGGCTTATTACTTAACAGTCCTTACTTTTAAATATGTAATTTGGTAATAGTCAACGTTTTAAATTTCAAGTAATAAAAGCAACCCTGGCTAATTTAAGCAACATGAGAGTTTATTGAAGAAGACTGCGAAGCTCACAGAATCTCCAGAATGAATACTGACCATTTGTTTGTCTTCTTTGGAGAAGTGTCTATTTAAATTCTTTGCTTCTTTTTTAATTGGGGTATTTATTTGTTTTGCTAATTTGTAGGAGTTCCTAGTATATTTTGGATATTAATCTCTTATCAGATATATGTTTTGCAAATATTTTTTTTTCCATTCTGCAGAACTGATATGAAGACACCTCTGCTGATATCTGCATTGTCTCTGAAAACTGGATCTATCTAGTTCCTGTTGTGTCCCTCACCAAAATAAATTCGGCATGTTACTAGCTTTTGTCTGAAAGTTTGGAGTGATTATATCTGGGTGACAAATATCTTAGCATCATTGCTCTCAAAAGTGGTCTGTTTTCCTTAATAGATATAGCCTATAAAATGGAGGACAAAAGACAAAGCTACATTAGAGTTTTGTCAACTGTTCATCTATAAGATGTCATTAGCATCATGGAGATTTATCACATCCATGACTTCAAAGTACTTGTTTCTTAAATCCACTAGGGCTCATCATGAAGCTACAGCTTCAAAGGAGGAAGTTCTACAGAAAAATAGTTACACTTTTATGGGAATCTGCTAATATTATTGAAAGATTATATCATTCTTTTACTTCTCATCTACTCATAAAGTACCAAGGTAAATCTAGCTTTTCCTTTTTCTATTGTCCGTTTATAGGTTTATGTTCCTTCAATAATCATTTATTCATATTACCATTTTCAGCCACACTTCTTCCCTTACGTAGTATAATCAGGCTCAGCAAGAGGACTGACTTATGTGGCTGGTCAACAATCTGAGTCTGGTCAGTGTTTTCCTCTTCATCCATTTCCAGTCATACAGAGTAGCATTGAATAAGCAAAAACTTTTAGGATTATCTTGTCCACTGGGTAGGAAACAGGTAGCAACTGTTAATCTCAGTTAATCTCAGATTAGACATGGGAGGAGAAACAACTTAATAATTGATATTGACTCTGGAACTCTTAAATATAATTTAGGCCCTGGAACTGCAGGATCAAGCAAAACAAAACAAAACAAAACAAAACATTTTTAGAAATAGGTAAAATGTTTAAATAATTTTTTATGTATTTTCTAGCTCTTTTCCCATATTTTTATGTTATTTCTACTATTCAATAATAATTCCATTTTCAGGCATATTAAATATAGAAAAGTTTCAGAATCTTTCGAATCATTCCTTCAGTGTATTATCATCCTCCAACTTAGTAAACACACTTTAGAAATTGTGGCAAAAAAGTACAAAACATGAGATTAATTTCTTAAACTTTTTAAGTTGGTAGTAGTTTTGTTAACTATAATCACTGTTGTAGAGTAGATCTCTAAAGTGAATTTAATTACTTTAAATACCTCATGTAATTGGAATCACGCAGTTATTTGTCCTTTGATGACCAGTCATTTTACTTAGTATAATATTCTCAAAGTTCATTCATGCTGTCACAAATGATGGAATTTCCTTCTTTGTTAAGGCTGAATAACATTTCATTGTATGTTTATACCCTATTCTCTTTATTTATTTGTCTGTTGATGGATACTTAGGTTGCTTTCACATCTTAGCCATTATAAATAATCCTGCAATGAACATGGAGATGAAAATATGTCTTTGAGATTCTGATTTCAATCCTTTTGGATAAATACCCTGGAGTGATATTGCTGTATCATGTGTTATTTCTATTTTTAATTTTCTGAGAAACTTTCAAACTGTTTTTTCATAGTTGTTTCATCATTTTACATTCACACCAACAGTGCGCAAGTGTTCTAAATTTTCTACTTGCATGCCATCTCTTGTTACTTTTATTTCTTTCATAATGGCTATCCTAACGTGTGAAATGTTATCTCACTGTGGTTTTTATTTGCATTTCTTTGATGATTTTTGTGATGCTGAGCATCTTCTTATATACACGTTGTCCATTTGTTTGTCTTCTTTGGAGAAATGCCTATTCAAGTTCTTTGCTTATTTTTTAACTGGGTTATTTGATTTTTGCAATTGAGTTTCAAGAGTTCCTAGAACATTTTGGATATGAATCTCTTAGCATGTATGTGCTTTGCAAATTTTTTCCCATTCCATAAGTTGTCTTTCATTTTGTTGTTTGTTTCTTTTTTGGTGTAGAAGCTTTTTAATTTGATGTTGTCCTAAGTTTGAGACTACTATAAAAACCTGTGTTTTTGATGTCATATCCAAGAAATCATAGCCAAGCCCAATGTCATAAAGCTTTTACCCTATGTTTTCTTCTGAGAGTTTTACATTTTTGTTCTTATGTTTAAGTCTTCCATCTATTTGGATTTGATTTTTCTAAATGGCCTAAGATCAGGGCTCAATTTCATTCTTTTACATGTGGATATTCAGTTTTCTCAAAACCATCATTCTTGAAGAGATTATCCTTTCCTCATATGTATTCTTGGCATCCTTGTGAAAGATCAGTTGACTGTGCATGTGTATTTTATTTGTTGGCTGCCTATTCTGTTTAATTTTTCTATATGTCTCTTTTATGCCAATGCCACACTGTTTGTATACAGCAGCTTTGTAATGTGTTTTAAAGTCAGGAAGTGTGCTGTCTCCAGATCTCCTGATATGTTTTTCTTTCTCATAATTGCTTTGGCTATTTAAGGTTCTTTGTGGTTCCACATGAACTTTAGAATTGCTTTTTCTGGTTCTCTAAAAATGCCATTGGGATTGTGATAAAAATTGCATTGAATCTGCACATTTCTGTGGACAGTATGCACATTTTAATATAATTCAGTCTTATGAGTCATGAACATGAGATGTCTTTTTATTTATTTGTGTCTGTATTTATCAGTGTTTTGTAGATTTTTAATTGATACATAGTAGTTGGAAATATTTTGGGGGCACATTTTGCTGCTTCTTTTCTCATTTGGATATCATTTTTTCCTTTTTCTTGCCAAATTTACCATGCTATGTTGAATAGAAGTAGTGAGAATGTGCATCCTTGCCTTGTTCCTGATCTTAGAGAAATAAACAAACAAACAAACAAACAAAAAAGGCTTCAGATTTTCACAATTGAGTATGATGTTAGCTATGGGCTTTCATATATGACCTGTTGAGGAAATAGTCTTTGATTTCTAATTTGTTGAGTGTTTTTATAATGACAAAGTGTTGACTTTTACCAATTGCTTTTGTTGCATCTATCGAGATAATTATGTGATTTTTTATCCTTTTTGTTCTGTTCATGTGGTGTATTGATTTGCATATGTTGAACTATTCTTGCATTCCAAGGATGTTTTTTTTATTATAATATATAATTCTTTTAATGTGCTGTTGAATTCAGTTTGGCAGTATTTTGCTAAAGATTTTGGCATCTATGTTAATCAGGAATACTGGCCTATAATTATCTTCTAGTACTTTTGTCTGGTTTTTGTATCATAATAATACTTACTTCATAAAATAGTTCTTCAAGTTTTTGGAATAGATTGAGAACAACTGTTAGTTCTTTAAATGCTCAAATTAACCAGTAAAGCCATGTGAATCTGGGCTTTTTGTCGAAAGTCTTTTGGTTGTTGACTCAATATTCTTTCTAATTATAGGTCTGTTCATAGTTTCTATTTCTTCATTAGTTAGTCTTAGTAGAATGTACATTTCTGGGAATTCATCAATTTCTTCTAGATTATCCAATTCATTAGTTGTTCATAGTAATCTCTTATGACCCATTTTATATTTCTATGGCATCAGTTGTGGTGTCTCTTCTTTTATTTCTGATTGTATTTATTTGTGTCTTCTCTGATTTTTTAAAATTGTAGTTAATAGTTTGCCAATTATATTACTAAAATGTCAAAAAAAAGCCCAAAACAATAGGTATTGCCGAGGCTACAGAAAAAAGGGAATGCTTGTATACTGTTGGTGGAGATGCAAAGCCTTTTTTGGAAAGTAGTTTAGAGATTTCTCAAAGAACGAAAAATAGAGCTACCATTTGACCCAGAAATTCCACCTCTGGTAATATATCCAAAGGAACACAAATCACTTCATAAAAAGTCTCCTACCACATGTTCATTTATTGCAGCATTATTCATAAAGGAACAAACATAGGTGCCCATAGAAGGTAGACTGGATCTAGAAAATGTGGTACATATACACTATGGAATACTGGGTAGCCATAAAGAACACAATCATATCCTTTGCACCTGGAGACCATTATTTAAGTTAATTATCACAGAAACAAAAAACAGAATACCATATGTTTTCACTCATAAGTGGGCCCTAGACGTTGGGCACATGGGCACAAAGGCAGACAGAAACAACAGACGCTGCTAAAGGAGTGAGGGAGGGAAGGAAAGACAAGGGATATAAAACCACCCATTGAGTCTCAAGCCCACTACTGGGGTGATGGTGGCGGATGCTTATCAGAAACCCAAACCTCCCCTTCATTCAGTATACTTGTATAGCAAATTCTCCATGTACACCATGATTCTAAAATTTAAAACAAATGTTTGCCAATTTTGCTGATCCTTTAAGAAGTAAGTTCTTAGTTTTACTATTTTTTTGTATTCTCATACTTGGTATGATTTCAGTCTAAGTTGGTTAAGACTTTTTTTTGTGACCTAATGTGTAACCTATCTTGGAGAATGGGCATTTTACTGTCAGCTTTGATATTCAGGTGACATAGAAACCAGTCTCTTGAGCAGCGCTTTGGAAAGTCAGAATGTTGGACATACAGTCCACTCTTCTCTATTCCTGCCCAGGGAGAAGCTGGAAGCTGGCTGTTTCCTTCCTTCCAACCACATGGAGTTAGTGCCAGGGGGAAGAATGAGGGTCCAGGGTTCTATTTTGTGGTGTTTTTGACCTCATCCCTCTAGTCAGCATATGTTTTAATTGTACAATTAAATATTCATTAAGTTTATTAATTTGTAGATGGTAAACTATATGATAATTCTATTGTATATGTTGTGTCTTTGCCTGCTATTGCATTGTACTGGCAGTAAAATGGATTCCTTGACAAGTGGGGGTCCTAAATTGAAGTCATATTTTTTTATCTCAAGGTGTTGATTCAATTACCTGGTATGTCTATTAAGATGTAGAATGAGCCTCTATCTCATAAATACAAAACCCATAAGCCTATACTTGAAATCATGATTAATGATTCGGTGTAATTCGCTTGCAAACTGCGGGTTTGTCTGGACCCTCTCAATAGGCAACACCTACTTGTTTTTAGTCTCTGACATTAATGTTTTAAAAAAGCACAATTTTTAATGACTTTGAAAGCAACTAAGTGTAGCATGGGATGCATCTCTATTTTTGTTAATTGAATATCTCTGTGACCACTCATTTTGGGTACTCAGGAGCACACAGCATATCTACTTGTTGATTTCACTACCATTTTAAATTTGAAAGTTTTTTGTTTTATTTTTTGATGGGTATCAGCTTGCCCCACTTTGATTTGTTACCTCTAGAATCTGTAAAGTTTTTTATTAATAGTCACTACACTGGAGATTTTCCTCATCTTCTTGCCATCTAAGTCTCACTTTCTGAACCATATGGCTAATCCATTGCCTACTGCCTAAGAATTGGTATAAATCCAAAGTATGCTATTCTTATTATCTAGTTCCATAAAAAACACAACTTTTAATTCTTTCTATTAAGTAGAGTTATCTTTTCCTTCTTCAGTAACAGTGAAACGATGAGTGAGTGGCAATGCAATTGACTTCCAGACTGAATGTTGACTCTCTGCCCTTGAGCTACCATCTGTAGACTGTGCTGCTTATGAGGCAGCCTTGGGTAATATTCTAGCCCAAATTCCATGACTTCTGGTTGGCAGTCACAGGATTTTGCCAAAGGCTCTAGTCAGTTTGAGTTTGCTAGTTGTTTTTATTTCTAATATCATTTGAGCATCCAGTTAGATTGGAGTTCTATGGCTACGTGCCTGTTTGAAGATTCAGAATAACTTGGTGCTATTCAGAGCATTATTTAAATTCAACTTTTCCTTTTGTTGCTATGTTAATAGGGCCAATAAAATGTACGGATGTGTTATGCAATTTTTTTCAGAAAACGATGTTTGTAATTTGTTTTAATTTTAGAGCTAGAGAAAAAAACTCATTGTGGTTGGTTGAGAAATGCTTCTAATAACTGTAGCTTATGTCATCACTAGAAACTTTAACATTTATGTTGGACCTTGTATTTTAGTTGGGTTAACTAGCTACTCCCTAATGGTCACTACAATTAACTAACACTTGAAATTCACACTTAGTTTGATTCTTAGATTTAGATATTAACATTACATTAGATATCAGATATTACATTATTGATGTAATGAATAAGAGTAGTATTTGATTCATGTCAATGCTTCCACTCTCCAGGTTGAGTCAATAAGTAGGATACTTTACATATTCTCATACTGAGCCCAGAAAATATATTAGAGTTTGTTTCCCATGAATGCCAAGTTGATTTTTACTTTCTTCCAAAACAGGAATCTGAAAGGAAGCATTAGTCAAGTTGATCATAGAATACTAATATCCCTCAACTTGTTGCACAACTTGAATTTTAAACATCATACCAGGCATAAATGATGATATTTGACTTCTCTTTATTCAGTTCTCTGGAGTCCTGAGTTACTCTCCAGGATCCATCAGCTTTCCTCACCTACTATACTAAATCAGTAAACAAGGAATTTGTGGATATTAATTTATCTGCATCTAACATTGCTTTAATCAACTAATATTTCTCGATGCTCTTTCTTTTCCCTATCCCCTTTTAATGTAATTCTAAAAGTTGCCATAAAACATATCCAATTAAAAGAGAATGAAGAGCAGATTTGCATGACATCCTTGTTTCCATTGACTTGGGTAAGGGGAGTCCCTCAGTCATATGTCATATCCATTTCAACAATATGTTCTGGTATGGGTGATACAACAAACTTTTATAAATTTCACTCATTAATGCCTACACACATTTTTGCTTTTGAATGTTTTTTTATCATATACTGCCAACTTAATCACATTGTCCTTTCTCTTTATATTAGTATATTTAGGTATATTTGGATTTTGTTCATCCAATTTTGTATGTAGCAATTCCAATGAAGTTAGTTTACTACTCTGCATGATTTATTTGGATACCAATATAAATGACTTTAGATATTCTCATGGGATGAATATATCCTCCTTAAATCATATGTTGAAGCCCTAATACCCAGTGCAATGATATTTGGAGATAGTAGCTATGAGAATAATTAGGTTTAGATGAAGTTGTAGGTGGAGAAGGAGACCCTCACAATGGAATCGGCATCCTTATAAGGAGAGGAAGAGAGACCAGATTTATCTCCCTTTCCCTCTCCCTTTTTCAGGATACATCAAGAAGGCAGCCATTTGCAATTCAGGAAGAAAGCCCTCACCAGAGATCAAATTGGCCAGCACCTTGATCTTATTAATCTTCCAGTCTCCAGAACTGGGAGTAGTTAATGTCTGCTGTTTGATTCCTAGTCTATGGTACTTTTGTTATGACAACCCAAAATGACAAAGACTATTTACCTGGCACAAAATTGTGTCAACAGTCCTTAGATACTTTGTCATTCAGAATAATCCTCTTTTAAATTTCTCACTGATTTAAATAATACTGCTTTGAAAGTTACTGCAGAATCTGTTTTTATGTCATCATTAGATTTCTAAAATTTATCAAGACTAGGATAAGTGGAGCAGTTGGTAAAGAAGTCTGATCACATAATCTCATATAGTGACTCATCAACATTTTAGTTGCTACCCCATCTTTCTCCTTTTCCATACCCATTTACATTAACCATGTGACTACATACTACCCAATTTAAATGTCTTGAGTTTAAAAAATCCATTTTACCCTTATTTTTTCCTTTCTTCTAAATAAGCCTATTTTTTTCCCCATCATTCAACACTACTTAAGAGATCTGAGGCAAGAGGTCAATGATAGCTTCCCTTACACAATCCTGCTAATCTGTTAGCAGAGTAACATAAGGAGCCCAAGCATCTGGAAAACCTTCAATTACAACATCAATCATCACTTGAGTCAAAGACATAAAATTAGTGGGTAATTCAGTATCATCATATGACCAATCCAAAGCTGATGGTACTGTCAAAATTTCAGAGGATTCAGAGGGTTATTTTATTTAGTATTTAATTTTTTCCTTTGTAGATATGTTTTATGTGATTTGCTTAATCCACCTCTACAGATGGTAAGTTTGACTCTCTAACCACATCTCTGTAAAAGTTGCAATTAATTGTGAATCTTGAATAAGACCAACATATTCTTCTACTGGGCTGTATCTAATTCAAGGAAAAATACCTTCTTGTTTCTGAATGCAAAGGCTTACCAAAAAGTTGCTTATAACCTTGCACAAATGAATGAGCTCTTGACTGAATTCCCTTGTGTTTCACTTGTCTCCTCGAATAGCCTGTATAGTCTCTTTACTAATAGTGGTTGTCTTTCAAATTGCCACAATGTGATCAAAAGTTCCCTTTTGGCACATTGTCTCTTCCCTTTAGGATCATCAACCATGATTTGGTGAACCTGGTAGTCTCAGCTCTTTCCATTGTTTTCATTTTTTCAAAATAACTAAGATTACAAAATATGACTTGGCTAACTTTCCCTCTGGTTTGTCTTTCTTCCTTAACTCATACAGTGATTTCCCAGGATTCAGAATCTACCACCTCTGAGTCCCACGGTTATGCTTTTCCTCCCATCAGTGGTTGCAGCATCTGCCTGAACTCAAACCAGAAGTGAGGCAGGCATCTCATCATCAAAGCTACATCATCTCCCCCTCCTCATCCTCATCCCCCCAGACAAAAGCATAGCCATCATTTAAAATTATAGACAACTGAAATAATTTAAAATTACAGAGTCAAAGGTTATTTCTTTTTCTCTTTTTCTAAAATTAATCAATATTTTTTATTATGGTTTTGTGGGGTACAGTTAAGGGTTAGGTGTACAATTACGTTTCATTCAGGCACCCTGTTGATAAGAGGCTATA
>NW_007247751.1:19580-20010 GCF_000164805.1 Carlito syrichta | reverse complement strand
GGAACGGAATGGAATGGAGAGGATTGGAATGGAATGTAGAGGAATGGAATTGAATGGGGAGGAATGGAATGAAATAGAATGGAGAGGAATGGAATGGACTGGAATGGAATATAGAGGAATGAATGGAATGGAATGGATAGGAATAGAATGTAATTGAATGGAATGGAGAGTAATGAAATGGGATGGAGAGGAATGGAAAGAAAAGGAGAGGAATAGAATGGAGATGAATAGAATGGAATGGAAAAGGAAAGGAGAGAAATGGAGAGGAATGGAAAGGAATAGAATGGAATGGAATGGTTTGGAATGCAAATGAATGGATTGTAATGGATAGAAGAAGAATGGAATGGAATGAAGAGGAATGGAATGGATTTGAATGAAATGGAGAAGAGTGGAGTGGCATGGAATGAAATGGAGTGGAATGGAATGGAAT
>NW_007247751.1:12869-18299 GCF_000164805.1 Carlito syrichta | reverse complement strand
TGGATTAGAGTGGAAATGAGAGGAATGGAAGGGAATGAAATGAAGACAAATGAACTGGAGGGGAGAAGAATTGAAGGCAATACAGATGAATGGAATGGAACAGAGAGGAATGGAATGTAATGGAGAGGCATGGAATGATATGGAGTGGAGTGGAATGTAATGCAGTCGAGAAGAAAGGAATGGAATGGAATGGTGAGGAATGGATTGGAATGGAATGGGAAGCAATGTAATGATGGACATTAATGGAATGGAATAGAAAAGAGTGGAGAAAAATGGAATGAAATGTAGAGGAATGGAAGGGATGGAGTGGAATAGAGGAATGGAGAATAATGGAATAGAGGGAATGAAAATTAGATGAATGGAATGGAGCGGAATGGAGAGGAATGGAATGGATTGCAATACAATGGAATTGGAAAAAATGGAATGGAGAAGAATGGAAGGGAATGGAATAGATTGGAATAGAGTGGAATGGAATGGAATGGAATGCAGAGGAATGGAATGGAATGGAATGGAATGTAGGTGAATTGTAAGGAATGGAATGGAATTGTGGGAAATGGAATGGAGTGGAATGGAATGGAATGAAGAGGAATTAAAGGGAATGGAATAAAATAGAATGGAGAGGAATGGAATGGAATGGATGAAAGGGAGAAGAAAGTAATGAAATGGAGAGGAATGGAGTGAAACAAAATGGAAAGAAAAGGAGTAGAATGGAATGGATTGGAGATGAATTGTATGGAATGGAATGGAAAGGAAGGAATGGAATAGAATAAAATGGAATGAAATGGAGAAGAATGCAATGAATAGAATGGAATGGAATGGAACGGAGATAAATGGAATGGAATGGAGAGGAACGTAATGGAATGGAGAGGAATGGAATGGAATGGAATGGAGAGAAATGTAGAGGAATGGAATGGAGAGGAATGGAATGGAATGGTTAGGAATGGAAAGGAATGGAAAGGAATGCGGATGAATGGAATGGAATGGATTGGATACGAATGGAATGGAATGAAATGTAAAGGAATTGAATGGAATGGAGAGGAATGGAATGAAATGGAATGGAATGGTATGAAATTGAATGGAAGGGAAAGGAATGGAGAAGAATGGAATGGATTCCAATGGAATGGAGAGGAATGGAATGGAGATGAATTGTATGTAATGGAATGGAATGGGGAGGAATGGAATGGAATGAAATGGAATGGAGAGGAATGAAATGGAGTGGAATTGAATGTAGAGGGACAGGAAGGAAGGGAATGAAATAGATGGAATGGAGGGAATGGAATGGAACGCAATGGAATGGAATGGAATGGCACGGAGAGGCATGGAGTGGATTGGAATGAAATGGAGAGGCATTGGATGGAATGGAATGGGATGGAGAGGCATGGAATGGAATGTATTGGAATGGAGAGGAAAGGAATGGAATGGAAAGGAGTGGAATAAAATGGAGTGGAGAGGAAGGGAATGGAACGTAGTAGAATAGAATGGTATGTAGAGGAATGGAATGGAATAGAATGGAGAGGAATAGAATGGACAGGAATGGAGAGCAATGGAGACGAATGGAATGGAATGGAGAGGAATGTAATGGACTGGAATGGAGAGGAAAGGAATAGAATGGAATGGAACAGAGAGGAATGGAATGGATTGGAATGCAGAGGAAAGGAATGGAATGGAAAGTATGGAAAGGAATGGAATGGAAAGGAATGGAATGGAACGTAGTAGAATAGAATGGATTTGAGAAGAATGGACTGGAATGGAGAGCATGGAGAGGGATGGAATGGAAAGGAATGTAAAGGAATGGAATGGAATGGGGAGGAATGGAATGGAGGAGAATGGAGAGGAATGGAATAGAATGGAATGGAATCTAATGGAATCAAGTTGATGGATGGTATGAAATTGAATGGAGAAGAATTGTATGGATGGAATGGAATGGAGAATAATGGAATGGAGAGGAATGGAATGGAATGGTATTGAATGGAATGGAATGGAGAGGAAAGGAATGGAATGGAATGGAAAGGAGAGGAAAGGAATGGAAGGGAATGGAATGGAGAGGGATGGAATGAAACGTAGTAGAATAGAAAGGAATGGTGCGGGGTTCAGCCCCACAAGGGTCCTGAGATATCCTGAAGGAGAGACGGATAGGCGACGGATGAAGATCATATACACGGACACTTGCTTTTTGAACAGAAGACAATTTAATGTTAGTTAACACAGAGCTTTTATACCATTTGTGAAGGGGCTAGACAAAATTCTTTCACATACATATCTTTTAAAAGTTACCATCTAGTGGTCTTAGTAACAAACAAACTTAGATTTCCATAGGCTTTAGTAGCAAACATGCCAAGATTTTTATAGGCATTTAGACAACGTCTTATTCATAAAGCCAACAATGCTACTTTCAGTCTAATATCCCAAATTACGGTTCTTGAATGTTTCAAGAAAGTTTTTTTAAGTGTATTTTTTTTATGTGTCAGAAATTTTCTCATCTTAGGCTCTTATGTTCTTTAGAGTCCTGTGATCGCCTCCCTTGTCCGGATGTCCTCATTACTTTTCTCTTATCTTGCAGTGTTTGTTTCTAAAGAGAACTCAAAAGAAGCTTTTAGTAATGTTTTCCAGGCCCTTCAAGGTTACTTTCTGTTTTAGCTGATCTATCATAAAAGTGACTGATTATTATATTCTGACTTCAGTGAAAACCCACTCTATAAATGTTAACTTAGAGTTTTAACTATTAAATTAAGTAAAAACCTTAACATTAATCTTTATCCTAAGTCAGTGAAAACAGTGTTATAAATCACCTACATAACTCCTAGATAAGTGTTAGAACTTATAATGAATTCATAATGAACTTACTATAAACTTGTGCTTCTAAAAAACATTATGTCTAAACACTAAACTGCATAATTCTAAATCAAATAAGGAGTGAATATACTTATATCATTTATCACTTAAGCAATATCTAGTAACTTGTAACCAAGTGAAAGAAAGTATTCTTGATGTGCTTCCGAGTTTAACACTTGCATATGTTAGAAAAGGCCAAATGGCATAGTGGGAAAATGGAAAATAAACCATGACATTTCCAGATTAGCTGTGAGTACTTCACATAAACATGACATTTCCTTCTTCCACGACTGCACAGAATTTTTTGGCGGTATCAAACAGCAAAGGTGAAAGACAGAAGGTCTCATCTTCTTGGGCTCGCCCTGTGGCCCGGGGTCTTCAGTACATGCTGATCCTGTCAATCAGGTGAGTCTCCAACAGAATGAAGAGGACTGGAATGGAATGGAATGGAGAGGACTGGAATGAACTGGAATGGAGAGCCATGGAAAGGAATGGAATGGCAAGGAATGGAATAGAATGGAATGGAATGGAATGAAATGGAAGATCATAAAATGGGGAGGAATGGAATGGAATGGAGAGGAATGGAATGGTATGGAATGGAGTGGAGAAGAATGGAGTTGAATTGAATGGAATGGAATGGAATGATTGTAGATGAATGTAAGAAATGGAATGGAATGCAGAGAAATGAAAGGGAATGGAAATGGAGAGGAATGCATTGACATGGAATGAAATGGAGTGGAATGGAGAGGAATGGAATGCAATGGAATGGAATGTAGCAAAATGGAATGGCATGGAGAGGAATGGAATGGAATGGAGAGGAAATTAATTGAATGTAGTGGAATGGAATGGAATGGGGAGGAATGGAATGGAATGGAATGGAAAAGAATAGAATGGAATGGAATGGAGTGTAATGGAATGGAATTGAATGGAATGTAGAGGAATGGAATGGAATGGAGAGGAATGGAACAGAATGGAGAAGAATGGAATGGAGAGGAATGGTCTGGAATGGAGAGAAATGGAATGAAGAAGAACTGTATGGAATGGAAGGGAATACAGAGGAATGGAATGGAATGGAGAGGAATGGAATGGAATAGTATGGAATGGAGTGGAGAAGAATGGAGTGGAATGGATGGAATGGAATGCAATGGAGAGGAATCGAATGAAATGGAATAATTATAGATGAATGTAAGGAATGGAATGGAGTGCAGATAAATGAAAGGGAATGGAATGCAGAGGGAGGCATTGACATGGGACGAAATGGAGTGGAATGGAGAGGAATGGAATGGAATAGAATGGAATGTAGAAAATGGAATGGAATGGAGAGGAAATTAATGGAATGTAGAGGAATGGAATGGAATGGGGAGAAATGGAATGGAGAGGAATGGAATGTAATGGAAGGGAATGGAATGGAACGGAAAGGAATAGAATGGAATGGAATGGATTGGAATGGAATGGAATGGAATGAAATATAGAGGAATGGAATAGAATGAAATGAAATGGAGAGGAATGGAACAGAATGGAGAGGAATGATCTGGAATGGAGAGGAATGGAATGCAGAAGAACTGTATGGAATGGAAGGGAATACAGAGGAATGGAATGGAATGGAATGGAGGGGAATGGAATGGAATGGAGAGGAATGGAATAGAATGAAATTGAATCTAATGGAATGGAATGGAAGGATTGTAAGAAATTGAATGGAAAATAATTGTATGGATGGAATGGAATGGAGAATGGAATGGGTTGGAATGGAGAGGAATGGAATGGAATGTTATAGAATGGCATGGAATGGAATGGAGAGGAAAGGAATGGAATGGAAAGGAGAGGAATGGAATGGAATGGAATGTAGTAGAATAGAATGCAATGGAGAGGAATGGAATGGAATGGAATGGAATGGAATGGAGAGGAATGGAATACACTAGAATGGAGAGCAATCGTGAGGAATGGAATGGAATGGAATGAAACGAAATGGAATGAAATGGAATGAATTGGAATGGAATGGAATGGGGAGGAATGGAATGGAATGGAATGGAAAGGAATGGAAAAAAATGGAATACCATGGAAGGGAGTGGAGAAGAATGGAGTGGATGGAATGGAATGGAATGGAATGGAGACGAATTGAATGGAGTGGATTGATTGTAGATGACTTGTAAGGAATGGAAGGGAGTGCAGATAAATGAAATGGAATGGAGACGAATGTATTGATATGGAATGGAATGGAGTGGAATGGAATGGAGAGGAAGGGAATGGAGAGGAATGTAAAGTAATGGAATGGACTGGAATGGAGAGGAATAAAATGGAATGGAGAGGAATGAAATGGAATGGAATGAAATGCTATGGAATGGAATGTAGGAAAATGGAATGGAATGTAGAGGAAAGGAATGCAATGGAAAGGAATAGAATTGAGAGGAATGGAATGGAATGGAATGAACTGGAATGGAATGGAAATGAATGAAATGGAGAGGAATGGAATTGAATGTAATGGAGAGGAATGGAACAAAATGGCATTGAGTGGAATGGTCTGGAATGGAGAGGAATGGAATGCAGAAGAACTGTATGGAATGGAAGGGAATACAGAGGAATGGAATGGAATGGAATGGA
>NW_007247751.1:11641-12050 GCF_000164805.1 Carlito syrichta | reverse complement strand
GAATGGAGAGGAAGGGAATGGAGACGAATGGAATGGAATGGAAAGGAATGGAATGGAGAGGAATGGAATGGAATGGAGGGGAATGGAACGGAGAGGAATGGAATGGAATAGAGAGGAGCGGAATAGAATGGGGAGGCATGAAATGGAATGGAATGGAAAAGAATGGAATGGAATGGAATCGAGTTGAATGGAATGCAGAGGAATGGAATGGAATGGAGAGGAATATAACATAATAGAGAGGATGGAATGGAGAGGAATCATCTGGAATGGAGAGGTAAGGAATGGAGAAGAACTGTATGAAATAGAATGGAATGCAGAGAAATAGAATGGAATGGGATGGAATGGGATGGAGAGGAATGGAATGGAATGGAATGGGATGGGATGGAATGGAATAGAATGAATGGATGGT
>NW_007247751.1:8008-11621 GCF_000164805.1 Carlito syrichta | reverse complement strand
GAATGGAGAGTAGTGGAATGGTATGGAATTGTATAGAATGGAAAGGAATGGAGTGGAATGCAATGGAATAGACTGTAGCAGAATAGAATGGAATGGAGAGGAATTGAATGGAAAGGAATTGAGAGAAATGGAATGGACTGGAATAGAGAGGAATGGAAAGAAATGGAAAGGAATGGAATGGAATGGAGAGGATTGGAAGTGAATGGAATCGAGAGGAATGGAGAAGAATGGAATGGAATGAAATGGATTAGAGTGGAAATAAGAGGAATAAAAGGGAAGGAAATGAAGACAAATGGACTGGAGTGGAGAAGAATTGAAGGCAATGCAGATGAATGGAAGGGAACGGAGAGGAATGGAATGTAACGGAGAAGCATGGAAAGATATGGAATGGACTGGAATGTAATGCAGTTGAGAAAAATGGAATGGGTTGGAATGGTGAGGAATGGATTGGAATGGAATGGGAAGGAATGTAATAATGGACATTAATGGAATGGAATAAAAAAGAGTGGAGAAAAATGGAATGAAATGTAGAGGAATGGAAGGGATGGAGTCGAGTAGAGGAATGGAGAGTAATGGAATAGAGGGAATGAAAATTAGATGAATGGAATGGAACGGAATGGAGAGGAATGGAATGGATTGCAATAGAATGGAATGGGAAATAATGGAATGGAGAAGAATGGAAGGGAATGGAATAGAATGGAATGGAGTGGAATGGAATGGAATGCAGAGTAATGGAATGAAATGGAATGGAATGGAATGCAATGGAATGGAGGTTAATTGTAAGGAATGGAATGGAATGGTGGGAATTGGAATGGAATGGAATGGAATTGAGAGGGATGAAAGGGAAAGGAATAAAATGGAATGGAGAGGAATGGAATGGAAAGGATGAAAGGGAGAAGAAAGGAATGAAATGGAGAGGAATGGAGTGAAACAGAATGGAAGGGAATGGAGGGCAATGGAATGGAATGGAGATGAATTGTATGAAATGGAATGGAATGGAGAGGAATGCAATAGATTAGAATGGAATGGAATGGAGAAGAATGCAATGGAATAGAATGGAATGGAATGGAGAGGAATGGAATGAAATGGAGAGGAACGGAATGGAATGAAGAGGAATGGAATTGAATGGAGAGAAATGTAGAGGAATGGAATGGAGAGAAATGGAATGGAAGGCAATGGAATGGAATGGAGAGTAATGGAATGGAATGGAGAGGAGTGGAATGGAATAGAGAGGAATGGAAAGAAATGGAATGGAGTGAAATGGAAAGGAATGGAATGGAGAGGAATGGAATGGAATGGAGAAGAATAGAATGGAATGGAATGAAAGGGAATGGAGAGGAATGGAATGGTATGGAGAAGAATGGAATGGAATGGAATGGAGAAGAATAGAATGGAATGAAATGGAGTGGAATGGAATAGAGAAGAAAGGAATGGAGTGGAATGAAATGGAATGGAGTGGAATGTAATGGAATGGGGAGGAATGGAATGGAATGCAAAAGATTTGTATGGAATGGAATGGAATGGAATGGGGAGGAATGAAATGGAATAGAATTGAATGGAATGCAGAGTAATGGAAGGGAGAGGAAATGAAGGGAATGGAATGGAATGGAATGTAGAAGGACGGAATGGTGTGGAGAGGAATGGAATGGAATGGAGAGGAAAGGAAGGTAATGGAATGGAAGGTAAGGGAATGGAATGGAGAATGGAATGAAATGGAGTGGAATGGAATGGAAATGAATGGCATGGAGAAGAATGGAATGCTTAGGAATGGAAAGGAATGGAAAGGAATGTGGAGGAATGGAATGTATTGGATAGGAATGGAATGGAAAGGAATTGAATGGAATGGAGAGGAATGGAATGAAATGGAATGGAATGGTATGGAATTGAATGGAAGGGAAAGGAATGGAGAAGAATGGAATGGATTGCAATGGAATGGAGAGGAATGGAATGGAGATGAATTGTAGGTAATGGAATGGAATGGGGAGGAATGGAATGGAATGGAGAGGAATGAAAGTTAATGGAATTGAATGTAGAGGGACAGAAAGGAAGGGAATGAAATAGATGGAATGGAGGGAATGGAATGGAACTCAATGGAATGGAACGGAATGGAATGGAATGGCACCGAGAGGAACGGAGTGGAATGGAATGAAATGGAGAGGCATGGGATGGAATGTAATGGGATGGAGAGGCATGGAATGGAATGCAATGGAATGGAGAGGAAAGCAAAGGAATGGAAAGGAATGGAATAAAATGGAATGGAGAGGAAGGGAATGGAATGTAGTAGAATAGAAAGGTATGTAGAGGAATGGAATGGAATAGAATGGAGAGGAATAGAATGGACTGAAATGGAGAGCAATGGAGAGGAACGGAATGGATTGGAATGGAGAGGAATGGAACAGAAAGGAGATGAATTGAAGGTAATGGATTGGAAGGGAAGGGAATGGAATGAAATTCAGTGGAATGGAATGAAATGTAGTGGAATGGAATGGAAATGAATGGAATGGAGAGGAATGGAATGATTAGGCATGGAATGGAATGGAAAGGAATGTGGAGGAATGGAATGGAATGGAATGGAATGGAAAGGAATTGAATGGAATGGAGAGGAATGGAATGAAATGGAATGGAATGATATGGAATTGAATGGAAGGGAAAGGAATGGAGAAGAATGGAATGGATTTCAATGGAATGGAGAGGAATGGAATGGAGAGGAATGGAATGGAGATGAATTGTAGGTATTGGAATGGAATGGGGAGGAATGGAATGAAATGGAATGGAGAGGAATGAAATGGAATGGAATTGAATGTACAGGGACAGAAAGCAAGGAAATGAAATAGATGGAAAGGAGGGAATGGAATGGAACGCAATGGAATGGAACGGAATGGACGGAATGGCACGGAGAGGAATAGAGTGAAATGGAATGAAATGGAGATGCATGGGGTGGAATGGAATGGGATGGAGAGGCATGGGATGGAATACAATGGAACGGAGAGGAAAGGAATGGAATGGAAAGGAATGGAATGGAGAGGAAGGGAATGTAACGTAGTAGAATAGAATGGTATGTAGAGGAATGGAATGGAATAGAATGGAGAGGAATAGAATGGACTGGAATGGAGAGCAATGGAGAGGAATGGAATGGAATGGAGAGGAATAGAATGAACTGGAATGGAGAGGAAAGGAATGGAATGGAATGGACCGGAATGGAACATAGTAGAATAGAATGGAATGGAGAAGAATGGACTGGAATGGAGAGCATGAAGAGGAATGGAATGGAAAGGAATGGAAAGGAATGGAATGGAATGGGGGGAATGGAATGGAGGGGATGGAGAGGAATGGAATAGAATGGAATGGAATCTAATGGAATCAAATGGATGGATGGTATGAAATTGAATGGAGAAGAACTGTATGGATGGAATGGAATGAAGAGTAATGGAATGGAATGGAATGTTATTGAATGGAATGGAATGGAATGTAGACGAATGGAATGGAAAGGAATGGAATGGAGTGGAATGGAGAGGAATGGAGTTGAATGGAATGGAGAGGAATGGAACATAATGGCATTGAGAGGAATGGTCTGGAATGGAGAGGAATGGAATGGAGAAGAACTGTATGGAAT
>NW_007247751.1:4410-7619 GCF_000164805.1 Carlito syrichta | reverse complement strand
ATTCTTTCACATACATATCTTTTAAAAGTTACCATCTAGTGGTCTTAGTAGCAAACAAACTAAGATTTCCATAGGCTTTAGTAGCAAACAAGCCAAGATTTTTTATAGGCATTTAGACAACGTCTTATTCATAAAGCCAACAATGATACTTTCAGTCTAATGTCCCAAATTACGGTTCTTGAAATGTTTCAGGAAAGTTTTTTTAAGTGTATATTTTTTTATGTGTCAGGAATTTTCTCATCTTAGGCTCTTATGTTCTTTAGAGTCCTGTGATCGCCTCCCTTGTCCAGAAGTCCTCGTTACTTTCTCTTATCTTGCAGTGTTTGTTTCTAAAGAGAACTCAAAAGAAGCTTTTAGTAATGTTTTCCAGGACCTTCAAGGTTACTTTCTGTTTTAGCTGATCTGTCATAAAAGTGACTGATTATTATATTCTGAGTTCAGTGAAAACCCACTCTATAAATGTTAACTTAGAGTTTTAACTATTAAATTAAGTAAAAACCTTAACATTAACCTTTATCCTAAGTCAGTGAAAACAGTGTTATAAATCACCTACGTAACTACTAGATAGAACTTATAATGAATTCATAATAAACTTACTATAAATTTGTGCTTCTAAAAACCATTATGTCTAAACACTAAACTGCATAATTCTAAATCAAATGAGTGAATATACTTATATCATTTATCACTTAAGCAATATCTAGTAACTTATAACCAAGTGAAAGCATTCTTGATGTGCTTCAGAGTTTAACCCTTGCATATGTTAGAAAAGGCCAAGTGGCATAGTGGGAAAATGGAAAAATAAACCATGACATTTCCAGATTAGCTGTGAGTACTTCACATAAACATGACATTTCCTTCTTCCACTACTGCACAGAATTTTTTGGCGGAAACAAACAGCAAAGTGAAAGACAGAAGGGCCTCATCTTCCTGGACTCGCCCTGTGGCCTGGGGTCTTCGGCCCAACCTGACCCTGTCAATCAGGTGGGACTCCAACAGAATGGAGAGGAATGGAATGGAATGGAATGGAGAGGACTGGAATCGAATGGAATGGAGAGCCATGAAGAGGAATGGGATGGCAAGGAATGGAATGGAATGGATTGGAAAGGAATGGAATGAAATGGAAGGCCATAGAATGGGGAGGAATGGAATGGAATGGAGAGGAAAGGAATGGAATGGAATGGAATGGAATGGAGTGGAGAAGAATGGAGTTGAATGGAATGGAATGGAATGGAATGCAACGGAGAGGAATCAAATGGAAAGGAATGATTGTAGAGGAATGTAAGGAATGGAATGGAATGCAGAGGAATGAAAGGGAATGGAATGGAGAGGGATGAATTGACGGAATGAAATGGAGTGGAATGGAGAGGAAGGCAATTGAGAGGAAAGGAATGCAATGGAATGGAATGTAGAAAAATGGAATGGAATGGAAAGGAATGGAATAGAATGGAGAGGAAATTAATTGAATAAAGCGGAATGGAATGGAAGGGGGAGGAATGGAATGGAGAGGAATGGAATGAACTGGAATGGAATGGAAAGGAATAGAATGGAGTGGAATGGAATTGAATGGAATGTAGAGGAATGGAATGGAATGGAGAGGAAGGGAACAGAATGGAGAAGAATGGAATGGAGAGGAATGGTCTGGAATGGAGAGGAATGGAATGAAGAAGAACCGTATGGAATGGAAGGGAATACAGAGGAATGGAATGGAATGGAGAGGAATGGAATGGAATGGTATGGAATGGAGTGGAGAAGAATGTAGTGGAATGAATGGAATGGAATGCAATGGAGAGGAATTGAATGGGATGAAATGATTGTAGGTGAATGTAAGGAATGGAATGCAGTGCAAATAAATGAAAGGGTATGGAATGGAGAGGAATGCATTGACATGGAATGGAATGGAGAGGAATGGAATGGAATGGAATGGAAGGAATGGAGAGGAATGGAATGCAATGGGATGGAATGTCGAAAAATGGAATGGAACGGAGAGGAATGGAATGGAATGGAGAGGAAATTAATTGAGTGTAGAGGAATGGAATGGAATGGGGAGGAATGGAATGGAGAGGAATGGAATGGACTGGAATGGAATGGAAAGGAATGCAATGGAATGGAAAGGAATAGAATGGAATGGACTGGAATGGAATGGAATATAGAGGAAAGGAAAAGAATGAAATGGAATGGAGAGGAATGGAACAGTATGGAGAGGAATGATCTGGAATGGAGAGAATGGAATGCAGAAGAAATGTATGGAATGGAAAGGAATACAGAAGAATGGAATGGAATGAAGAGGAATGGAATGGAATGGAGAGGAATGGAATAGAATGAAATGGAATCTAGTGGAATGGAATGGAAGGATTGTAAGAAATTGAATGGAAAATAATTGTATGGATGGAATGGAATGGAGAATAGAATGGATTGGAATGGAGAGGAATGGAATGTTATAGAATGGCATGGAATGGAATGGAGAGGAAAGGAATGGAATGGAATGGAGAGTAATGGAATGGAATGGAATGCAGAGGAAAGGAATGGTATGGAATGGAGAGAAATGGAATGGAACATAGTAGAATAGAATGCAATGGAGAGGAATGGAATGGAATGGACAGGAATGGAATAGACTACAATGGAGAGCAATCGTGAGGAATGGAATGGAATGGAATGAAATGAAATGGAATGGAATGGAATAGATTGGAATGGAATGGAATGGGGAGGAATGAAATGGAATGGGGAGGAATGGAATTGAATGGAATGGAGAATAATGGAACGGAGAGGAAATGAAGGGAATGGAATGGAATGGAATGGAGAAGGACGGAATGGTGTGCAGAGGAATGAAATGGAATGGAGAGGAATGAATGGAATGGAATGGAGAGGAATGGAACAGAAAGGAGATGAATTGAAGGGAATGGATTGGAAGGGATGGGAATGGAATGGAGAGGAATGGAATGAAATGGAGTGGAATGGAATGGAATGGAATGAATGAAATGGAGAGGAATGGAATGGAATGGTTAGGAATGGAATGGAATGGAAAGGAATGGAAAAGAATGCGGATGAATGGAATGGATTGGATACGAATGGAATGGAAAGGAATTGAATGGAATGGAGAGGAATGGAATGAAATGGAATGGAATGATGTGGAATTGAATGGAAGGGAAAGGAATGGAGAAGAATGGAATGGATTGCAATGGAATGGAGAGGAATGGAATGGAGATGAA
>NW_007247751.1:1623-3655 GCF_000164805.1 Carlito syrichta | reverse complement strand
AATGGAATGGTATTGAATGGAATGGAATGGAGAGGAAAGGAATGGAATGGAATGGAAAGGAGAGGAAAGGAATGGAAGGGAATGGAATGGAGAGGAATGGAATGAAACGTAGTACAATGGAATGGAATGGTGCGGGGTCCAGCCCCACAAGGGTCGTGAGATATCCTGAAGGAGAGACGGATAGGCGACGGATGAAGATCATACACGAACACTTGCTTTTTGAACAGATGACAATTTAATGTTAGTTAACACAGAGCTTTTATACCATTTGTGAAGGGGCTAGACAAAATTCTTTCACATACATATCTTTTAAAAGTTACCATCTAGTGGTCTTAGTAGCAAACAAAGATTTCCATAGGCTTTAGTAGCAAACAAGCCAAGATTTTTATAGGCATTTAGGCAACGTCTTATTCATAAAGCCAAGAATGATACTTTCAGTCTAATGTCCCTAATTACAGTTCTTGAAATGTTTCAAGAAAGTTTTTTTAAGTGTATATTTTTTTGTGTCAGGAATTTTCTCATCTTAGGCTCTTATGTTCTTTAGAATCCTGTGATTGCCTCCCTTGTCCAGATGTCCTCGTTACTTTCTCTTATCTTGCAGTGTTTGTGTCTAAAGAGAACTCAAAAGAAGCTTTTAGTAATGTTTTCCAGGCCCTTCAAGGTTACTTTCTGTTTTGGCTGATCTGTCATAAAAGTGATTAATATATTCTGAGTTCAGTGAAAACTCACTCGATAAATGTTAACTTAGAGTTTTAACTATTGAATTAAGTAAAAAGCTTAACGTTAATCTTTATCCTAAGTCAGTGAAAACAGTGTTATAAATCACCTACATAACTCCCAGATAAGTGTTAGAACTTATAATGAAGTCATAATGAACTTACTATAAACTTGTGCTTCTAAAACACATTATGTCTAAACACTAAACTGCATAATTCTAAATCAAATAAGGAGTGAATATACTTATATCATTTATCACTTAAGCAATATCTAGTAACTTATAACCAGGTGAAAGAAAGCATTCTTGATGTGCTTCAGAGTTTAACACTTGCATATGTTAGAAAAGGCCAAGTGGCATAGTGGCAAAATGGAAAAATAAACCATGACATTTCTAGATTAGCTGTGAGTACTTCACATAAACATGACATTTCCTTCTTCCACTACTGCACAGAATTTTTTGGTGGAATCAAACAGCAAAGTGAAAGACAGAAGGGCCTCATCTTCCTGGACTCGCCCTGTGTCCTGGGGTCTTCGGCCCACCCTGACCCTGTCAATCAGGTGGGACTCTGGAATGGAAAGCCATGGAGAGGAATGGAATGGCAAGGAATGGAATGGAATGAAATGGAAGGCAATAGAATGGAGAGGAATGGAATGGAATGGAATGGAGAGGAATGGAATGGTATGGAATGGGGTGGAGAAGAATGGAGTTGAATGGAATGGATTGAATGCAATGGAGAAGAATCGAATGGAATGGAATGATTGTAGATGAATGTAAGGAATGGAATGGAGTGCAGAGAAATGAAAGGGAATGGAATGGAGAGGAATGCATTGACATGGAATGAAATGGAGTGGAATGGAGAGGAAGGGAATGGAGTGGAATGGAATGCAATGGAATGGAATGTAGAAAAATGGAATGGAATGGAGAGGAATGGAATGGAGTGGATAGGAAATTAATCGAATGTAGCGGAATGGAATGGAATGGAATGGACTGGAATGGAATGGAAAGGAATAGAATGGAATGGAATGGAATGAAATTGAATGGAATGTAGAGGTATGGAATGGAATGGAATGGAATGCAGAGGAATGGAACGGAATGGAATGGTATGGAATGGAGAGGAATGCCTGGAATGCAGAGGAATGGAATGAAGAAGAACTGTATGGAATGGAAGGGAATACAGAGGAATGGAATGGAATGGAATGGTATGGAATGGAGTGGAGAGCAATGGAGTGGAATGAATGGAATGAAATGCAATGGAGAGGAATCGAATGGAATGGAATGATTTGTAGATGAATGTAAGGAATGGAATGGAATGCA
>NW_007247751.1:0-1126 GCF_000164805.1 Carlito syrichta | reverse complement strand
AAGAACTCTATGGAATGGATGGGAATACAGAGGAATGGAATTAAATGGAGAGGAATGTAATGAAATTGAGAGGAATGGAATAGAATAGAATGGAATCTAATGGAATAGAATGGAAGGATTGTAAGAAATTGAATGGAGAAGAATTGTATGGATGGAATGGAATGGAGAATAATGGAATGGATTGGAATGGAGAGGAATGGAATGGAATGTTATGGAATGGAGAGGAAAGGAATGGAAAGGAAAGGAATGGAAAGGAGAGGAATGGAATGGAATGCAGAGGAAAGGAATGGTATGGAATGGAGAAATGGAATGGAACGTAGTAGAATAGAATGCAATGGAGAGGAATGGAATAGACTAGAATGGAGAGCAATCGTGAGGAATGGAATGGAATGGAATGGATAGGAATGGAATGGAATGGGGAGGAATGGAATGGAATGCAAAGGAATGGAAAGGAATGGAAACAATGGAATAGCATAGAAGGGAGTGGAGAAGAATGGAGTGGAATGGAATGGAATGAAATGGAGACGAATTGAATGGAATGGATTGATTGTAGATGACTTGTAAGGAATGGAAGGGAGTGCAGAGAAATGAAATGGAATGAAATGGAGACGAATGTACTGATATGGAAAGGAATGGAGTGGAATGTAATGGAGTGGAATGGAGTGGAGAGGAATGAAATGGAATGCAATGGAATGGAATGTAGAAAAGTGGAATGGAATGGAGAGGAAAGGAATGGAATGGAGAGGAATGGAATGAAATGTAGAGGAATGGAATGGAATGGAATGGAATGAAATGGAGAGGAATGGAATGAATTGTAATGGAATGGAAATGAATGAAGTTGTGAGGAATGGAATTGAATGGAATGGAGAGGAATGGAACAAAATGGCATTGAAAAGAATGGTCTGGAATGGAGAGGAATGGAATGGAGAAGAACTGTATGGAATGGAATGGAATGCAGAGGAATGGAATGGAATGGGATGTAAGGGGATGAAGAGGAATGGAATGGAATGGATTGGAAAGGAGATGAATTTTTAGGAATGGAATGGAAAGGAGAGAAATGGAATGAACTCGAATGGCATGGGGAGGAACGGAATGGAATGGAGAGGATTGGAATGGAATGTAGAGG